>NW_015386211.1:1051497-1091005 GCF_001527695.2 Protobothrops mucrosquamatus | reverse complement strand
CCCCCCCCACCCCTCCATTAAATGATGCTGGGAGGGAGAAAGGCAGAAAGACAGAAGGGACTTTAACCATTGCTAACCTGAAAGTATCCCATATTCAATTGTGAGTAGCATGGTAAATTTCGGTTCTGGGGCCAACCACATTGTCACAGGCATTAGAGAGAGCCAGTTCTTAAGCACTAACACATTCATGATAATACTAACAAACACTTGGCGGCCTTCATTTCCAGCTTGCATTCTGCAATGTTTCTGAACTTCCAGAAGAGCAAAGGTTGGGATGATATTTATGCTGAGCTTAAGAAGTGTTTGTGAAGTAATAGTTCCATAATAGGTAGGAGTGTGGGTCTGTGTGTGTGTGTGTGTGTGTACGTACATAGGTACCCACTGTGTGTCTCTGCTTCTCAAGAGAAAGAACACTCTGAACTTACAGTTATCCTCCTGTCAACATGTGTATAAGCCTCTGGGCAAAGGAATGCTAGAGAAACCCGCTACAGTTTAATTTTTATCCTGGGAACTGGAAGCCTGCCAGCAATGTCTTTCCAGTCCATCTTCTCCCGACTTCCTTGTCTGCAAATATCTTGAGATATGTTGCCGTAGCAATCTGGATGGTGAGAAATAAATAGTGAGGTAAGGGGTGTGTCCTACACACAGCTTTCAGTTCAGCATTGGGGGTTTGGGAGGGGAGGGGGGGGAAGGCCTGTTTGCTTTAAACCAATTTACAGCTTTTTCCCATCATCACAAAGAACCTGAACTCTGGGGGGTCTGACCCCCCCAAAATTTCAAACCAAAAATGAATTCAAACTTGTATACTTCTATTGGCTCTTCCTCGTTTGCCCTTTCCAAGGGCACAAACGTGTCCTAGCAACTTTTTTTTTCTTTCTTCCCTGGTTTCACAGCACTGCTATCCATAAAGCAGCTTAAAGTTCATTCTTAGCTGTTGCACTTCTAAAGTAGTATTTTTTTTCTCTTATCCCAGCATATTTTTTGCTGTGGATATAAGCTGGCATACTTCACCAACCAATACTGAAAAATAACTAAATAGATTTGTACTATATGCCATTTACGGTGTCCTGACATGAAATGCCAACCCCAGCCATCTGATTCAGCTTTATTTTATGCATGCGCTGAATGTTCACCTGTAAAGTGATAAATTCAGTATGTAATAATAATAATAATAATAATAATGATGATGATGATGATGATGATGATGATGATGATGATGATGATGATGATGATGATGATGATGATGATAAAGTTGGAAGGGACCTTGGAGGTCATCTAGTCCAGCCCCCTGCTCAGGCAGGAAACCCTATACCACTTCGGACAAATGGCTGTCCAGTTTCTTCTTAAAAACTTCCAGTGTTGGCGCATTCACCGCTTCTGGAGGCAGGTTGTTCCACTGGTTAATTGTTCTAACTGTCAGGAAGTTTCTCCTTAGTTCTAGGTTGCTTCTCTCTTTGGTTAGTTTCCACCCGTTGTTTCTTGTCCTGCCTGCAGGCGCTTTGGAAAATAGCTTGACTCCCTCTTCTTTGTGGCAGCCCCTGAGATATTGGAACACTGCTATCATGTCCCCCTTTGTCCTTCTCTTCGTTAAACTAGACATACCCAATTCCAGCTAGACATACCCAATTCCATGTGCAAGGGATGGCTTTGGGAGGCAGGAGGAAGAGCCACAGACTGGACAACTGTCGTGCAAATGCTTTCTCAGCCCACTGAAGCAAAAGGGACATGGGAAGCATCTCAGAAGGGACGGGCCCTCCCTAGTTTTCTGGAAACTAAAGGAGGGTAAAAGTGTCTTAAGGCTTGCAAGACTGATATCACCCCTTCAAGTGGCTGAAGCACAAACTCATGAGTGGTAACAAACAAGAAGCACAACTCATGAGTAGCAATACTACTTTCAATGTAAGGCAACAGTAATAGAATCTTGCAAGTCTGAAAGAATTTTCCACTCTTTTATTTTATTTTATTTTTATTTTACTCTCCAGAAAGCTAGGGAGAGGCCCTTCATGCTTCCCATGCCTCCTCTGTTTCTGTAGACTGAGATATCTTTTACATGATAGTTTGTAGCATTTCCTCCTGAATTCCAAGGTCATTCCCACATACCATTACACCATGACAGAAATACTTCTCTTGAAAGAAAGAGATATATTCTGACCTCATTAGCAACAAAGATCTGGTATCGTTGTTATTCAGATAGCTTTAACTTGTTTCATTTCAATGTTTTCTTCCAGTCCAAAGATAAGTTTATTATTTTGCTGCCAGCAAAAAGTAAGGCAATGTACTCCCAGGTGTCATGGAAATGCTGATGGAGGTGATGAACCGTGACAGGGATCCAAGAGTCCTAGTGGACCACCACTTAAGTATGAGCCAGCAGTGTGCTGCAGCTGCCAAAAAAGCTAATGCAGTTCTGGTCTTCATCAACAGAGGAATACTATCAAGATTATGTGAAGTATTAGTACTGCTATATATTTTAGTAAGACCACACTTGGAATACTGCATCCAATTTTGGTCACCGCAATACAAAATAGAGACTCTAGACAAGAGCAACAAAGAGTATAAAGAAATTGGAGGCTAAGACATGTGAAGAATGGTTGCAGGAACTGGGTATGCCTAGTCTAACAAAGAGAAGGACTAGGGGTGGCATGGTAGCAATATTCCAATATTTGAGAGGTTGTAACAAAGAAATGGGGGACAACCTATTCTCCAAAGCATCTGAGGGCAAGACAAGAAGTAACAGATGGAAACTTAGCAAGGAGAGAAGCAACCTAGAACTAAGGAGAAATTTCCTGACAGTGAGAACAATTAACCGGTGGAATGGGTTGACTGCAGAAGTTGTGAGTACTCCATCACTGGTGGTTTTTAAGAAGAGATTGGACAGCCAACAGCTGGAATGGTATAGGGTCTTCTGCTTGAGCAGGAGTTGGACTAGAGGACCTCCAAGGTCCCTCCCCACTCTGTTATTCTGCCCTTTCTATTGAAGATTGCTTATTGCAGGGAGATATTAAATGATGAGTAGACTGGAAGAAATGCAAAGAATGAGAATAAAAAAAAATGTTTGTAGCTTATCTGGCACAGCTAGCTGTTGAACCTTTGATCCCTGGAAAATGGTGCATCCCAGAAGGTCTGCTGCAGAGCACAGTAGATTCTCCATGGACCAGGCAGCTTTCAGGCTTGGCTAAGTTCCAGTGGATTTTAGGATTTAAATAGCTGTACCATGGGTTCCCATCCTATACATGGGAAAATCTGTGCTCAATAGCCTAGAATAAAGGATCTGTGTGACTCATAGACCAACAAACCATTTGATAGCAGAACCAAATATGAAACCACTTACAACTTCAGGGAGGTCTTCCTATGTACAGTAATTTAAATTAGAACGTGTTCCTGACACACATTCATTGCCACTGTCCTTTGAGAAAATCTTGGCGTAGTCTTTCAAATGGATGAAATTGATTTGCATCTGGCTGACTCCAGGTCAGTTCCTGAAATGATGGTGGTCTCTCTCTTGCTGGAATTCTTCAGATAGAAGCCAAACAGCTATCAGTGGGAATGCTGAAATTCTGGCATGGACTGGATTATATGACTTACTTGGTCCTCTCCAATTCTCTCAACTTCTGCGTTAGACATCAGTCCTGGGAGACGCATTTGGAAAGTGCACAAATGGAGCACTTTCAAAAAAATTATCTTGGCAAAATCTTGTATTTACAGTAATGAAGAGATTCAAATTTGTTACAGGATGAAAAACTAAGATGGTTCCCACTGTGACTTAAGAACAGTTGCTGTGAGAAACCTTTGAAGAACTTTGAGAACATAGAATCATAGCACTGGAAGGGACCTCAGAGGTCTTCTAGTCCAATCCCCTGCTCAAGACAGGAAATCTTACACCATCCTGGTCACCTCCAGTGATGGAGTACCCACAATTCCGGGAGGCAAGCTATTCCACTGTTCAATTGTTCTCACTATCAGAAACCTTTTCCTTACTTCCAGGTAGGATCTAGAAGCTTCATGCATTACTTCTTGTCCTGTCCTTTCATTTTTTTGGAGAATAAATCAATTCCCTCTTCTCTGTGCCAGTTCCTCAAGTACTGGAAGACAGCTGTCATATCACCTCTAGTCTTTCTCTTCTTTAGACTAGAAATATCACCGTCCATCATACGATTTAGCCTTCAGACCCTTTATCACCTTTGTTGTTATTCTCTGTACACTTTGGAGGGTCTCAGCATCTTTTTTGTATCGTGGTGACCAGAACTATACCCAGTATTCCAAGTTTGGCCTCACTGGTGTGTAGCTCACTTTTCCCCCAAACTGCACAGTTTTTAAAAGAAATAAAAATATCCCACTTCTTTAAAGAAAATGAAATTCTTTTTCTAGTCACTCAGCCTTAGTCCTTCTCTTGTAGGATCTGGAATGGAAGGATGAAGAGAGCAGCTGGGAAAACAATGTCATGGCACCATTCAGGGAGACATAGGCATGGCTGTGCACTGTGCAATTTAAAAAACAACACAGCTGGACACATCTTGTGTTGCCTGCAGATTTGAAGGCAAAAGGGTTATGCCAGGTATGGGTGAAATTTAATCCCCTTGGAATTCTCTACCTCTTTCTGTGGCCCCATGACCTTTTACCCCTAGGGTTTTTTTTAGGTCATTCACCCAACATTCTCCATGCATTCTCTGATCTTCTTTTCGAAAAAGAAGACCAAAGACAAGTATTTATTAACTATCAAAGTCACAAGACTGATTAAAGTTGTTGTTAGAAGCCATTGGCTTTATTAAATTGGGATCAGTATTATCATTCTTTTTTCTTCCCTGTGATGCCAAAAATAATAATTGCACATTTAACTATCTACTATAAGAGAGGGGGGGAAAATAGCCTATCATGAAAATTTATGGCACTGCAGCTATTTGTTAGCAATATCACTAACTAAACATGCATGACATGAAGATCAATTAAGAAGTACTCCTGTTTTAGTCAGGTACGTATCTAAAAAAGCTGAGCAGAAACTAAAAGCCACTAGGTGGCAGTATGGTTTTGCAGAAAACTGAGATTACTCATTTATTTACAGCAGCTGCTTTAAATATTTTTGTTTCTTTAATTTCATTATTGCCTACATTATTTTTTTTTAAAAAAAAATCAAAATTCTTAGAAAATTAAAATATAAACCAATTATGCCTTCATTCTCATCCTCTCTATGCTGGCTGAGGAATTCTGAGAGCTGAAGTCCACAAGTCTTAAAGTTATCAAGGTTGCAGACCCCTGCTCCAGATGTATATAGAGTGTCACAACACATATGGAAATCAAATCCCTAGAGAAATCTGATGTATATATTATCAAATAATCATAAATTAAATACAGCGATAAAGAGCAAGTGGCATACTATTCTCTGAATTCTGAAAACGTATTCTTCCTTCTTTCTTCAAAATTCTAATTCTTCTTGCTTATAGTGTAAATGTCGTGCTGTTAGATCAATCACATCTAGATTGATTTCAAACAATTTCCGCACTTCCACTCATCGGAAGTGAGTGAGAATCTCAGCAGAACCTTCTGAATGGTTTTACTGCATCTAGACAACTTGTTCCTTGCTGGATTATTATTTCAAAGATATTTTCTTACCTAAACACAGAAGAAGAAAAAAGACCATGTGTATGGACAAAAAAAAAAAAAGCAGTGGAAAGGGGAGCAACTTCCGACTTTCTGATTTATTTATTTATTTTATTAAATGTATATGCTGCCCCTCTCACAAATAAGGATGGGTGGCTTATGATGGCTTTCCCATTGACTTTCCTTATAGGAAACTGGCAAGGGAGTGTTGGAAATTGCAATTACATGATGGTGGCTGACTGTAGAAGTGCAGCATCACAGCAACACTGAAGCAGCCACAACTTTGCCATGTTTTCAATCTCAAAGGAGTCATCGGTCCCAGATTTTGAATGCATTCTGTAAGTTATCCCATTTGGGGTATGTTGATTCAAAAATTCTGAAATGGTATAGGGTTTCCTGCCTGAGCAGGGGGTTGGACTAGATGACCTCCAAGGTCCCTTTCAACTTTATTATTATTATTATTATTATTATTATTATTATTATTATTATTATTATTATTATTATTATTAAATTGGTTGTCCTATGATACATTATTTGGCTCAACAGAAGGTTACAAGCAATCAAACAGACATGAGAATTTTAGTAGCATATAATTTTTTTTTTAATTAACCCGACTTCTGTCGTGTTTTTTTTCTTTAAATCTCCCAAACCTGAGGACAAACATGACAAATACATGACAAATACATGATAGGCAAAAGCCTGGCAAATAGATGTCATTTCTGTTTGTAAAGCTGGGAGAAGGATGTTGCTATTGTTACATGTGGACTAGATCAGTGGTAGCTCAATAGGCAGAGTAAGTGACAGCTACCAAGTAAACACTGACAGGCCTGGCAGTTCTCAGTGCTCCACCATTAACAGCAATAGCAAGCGATAATTGATTATAGGGTTTCTAGGGGCACATAAATAAACATGGCCATAACCATATAATTTTGATGTCAAATACATCTGCAAACAGACAAAACAGCCTCCCCAAAACACTGAGATGTCATCAGAAAGGGGAAGGGAAACTCTGATCCTTGCTTTGGAGAAACTTAAGAATGGGATTGGCAAGGAAGTCGTTGAAGGCATTGGCTCCAATTCCCAGCCTTAAAACTGTCCTGAAAGCATGAAACAGTTCAAGACAGCTGGCAGAAAGAGACAATTTTGCATCAGTATTTTGGGTTTGAGGAAGTGCTGAAGGATGAGAATGTGACAGAGCGGAACAATTCTTTCTGCGGTTATTCTCACTCATAAAACAATGTTTCCAAATGCTAAAACAAATCAACCATTTTCCATCAAGTTTCTGTAATAAATACCAGGATGCTGAAGGTCCTTTATGGCAGGGCTTTTCAACCTTTTCACCCATTGTACCACTTTTAGGATATGGCAATATCCGAATACCACCAGTCGCCTAGCAAGGTATCAAAAACTTGATGACCCCCCCCCCCAAAAAAGGAAAAAAGTGATGAAGTACAGGTAGTCCTCGACTTACAACAGTTCGCTTAGTGACTGTTCGAAGTTACAATGGCACTGAAAAAAGTGCCCCCCAAGGCACAGCCGAACAAGACACCAGCCTGCCCGCCCAGCGGCACTCTTCCTCCTGTCCGAGGTTTTCATTGTTGTGAGCATTTTGTTGAGGATTGGCAGTGGGGGTGGGGTGGGGCGGGTGTTTGGTTTTTGTCCCCCCCCCATCTGCTGGGTGGTTGCAACAGTTTTGGTCACTTAACATGACCCTGGGACACTGTGACCGTCATAAATATGAATCGGTTGCCAAGCATCTGAATATAAATCACAAGACCCTGGAGATAAGGTAACATTCCAGCTGATCAGCGCTTCTTCTGGGCTCAGCAGAAGCACCAGGATCAGCGCCGAGCTCCAGCTGGAGCCTGGCGCTGATCCTGGCGCTTCCGCTGAGCCCTGACAGCCCCGAAGAAGCGCTGATCCTGGCACTTCCGCTGAGCCCTGACAGCCCTGCAGCTCCAGCCATCTCTCGCTCAGGCTTGTGCGGTGCTGCCACCGGTTCAGCTCATTCCCCTCCCCCACTACTTTTCTAGGATGGTCGCATACCACCTGCCAGGTGCCAATGTACCACAGGTGGTACCCATACCACTGGTTGAAAAGCCCTGCTTTATGGGGTGTTCCTAAGATTTTGTGAACTACCCATCCTCAATAGCTCCATGTTCAAAATACACATGCAAAGAAAAATGCAGTTACTTAATATACACAATATTTGTATCTGAACTGCCCAAGGTTGATGAGAGTTAGGGGTGTAAATATTTAACATATTGTCATTGTTATGTCAAGGAGGCAGGCTTAAAAATATATCACTTTTTAGAACTCTTGAACTGGAAGAGGTTTTGCATTAATGTATATGTATGCAGGCATACACATAGCAACAACTTTCCTTATCAGTTAATTTGCTCAAGTTGTGATTAAGCAAGTTCAAGTGGCAGCATAAGTCAGTTGTGTATTATACAGAATTTAGATATTACACAGAGGAAAAAAAACACACAGTTTAGCTTTGCACAATCTAGCAGATACCACTCAGATACCATTCAGTGACCACCAGAAGAGTCATGCTACCTGGCTTTCAGTTTGATGAATCACAAGCTATGCGGGCTTAGCATAATCAAGGGTTCCTTCATTTATTGTTCAAAGATGAGGAAGTCAAATAATTGCCACAAAATTTGTGAGAGCTTCATCAGATAGGAGACTCTTTCAGAATACATTCCTGCATTGCTAGAATGCCTAAACAAACCCTGTATTGTGGCTGACCTCTTCCTATAACGCTCCCTCAAAATAGTGAGTTTTTCATTCAAAGTTTTGCTTTATGCATTGCTATAAGTCAGACTTAAGAAGTGAATGTTCTACGCATATTATGGATGGTTTTGTGCCACACACACACACACACACACACACACACAAAGAGAGAGAGTATCATAAAACCAGAAAAATGCTTTCAGTCTTAACCGAAAACAAAAAAACGGTGACATAATCCCATTTTCCATTGTTTGTACTAACTAAGGTTACCAGATGTGGGTTGTAAAAATCCAAAGCACCATTAGATGGCAGCAAAGATTTTCTCTGTTCCTTTGCTGTCAACTACTGGTACCTTGGATTTTCTAAGCCCAGATCTGATAGCCCTACTCTGCAATTAGTTCTAGGCTTAACAAATCCACAACTAACCTTCATGAAGATCTCACCTTCAAGGAAATAAAACTGTGTTTTGATTTAACAAAAAAGGTATGGCCTTATCTTAATCAGCAGAAATAATAATTTGGGCAAGAATAAATTATTCACTTCTTTGGGGAACAGAGAACACAAACTATAACAAGACCATAAGATAAATCTCAATACCCCTTGATTCCCAAACAGGAAAATGCAGAGAGATTTGCTGATGCTATCTTTGTACCAAGGTCAATACAATTATCTTCTATATTCTTTTCATTGGCATCCAGGCTTCATCATCTCCCAATCCCATTTCTGAATAAGACTATAGGCCAAGAGTTGTGGACCTCCAATATTTGTCCCTAATATTAGAGTCGCCACATATTTAGCTAATGGTTATACTGTCTTCTTCAACCATACTTGCTAAGAATATTGAGAGATGTAACTCAGCACAAACGGAAAATGCCAGATCGTAAAAGGCTGCTTTAGCAGAATGCTGGGAAACCTTGCTACTGCTACAGCAGGGCTTTTCAACCTTTTCACCCATTGTACCACTTTTAGGATATGGCAACATCCGAGTACCACCAGTCACCTAGCAAGGTGTCAAAAACCTGGTGACCAAAAAAAAAAAAAAAAGGAAAAAAGTGATAAAGTAAAGGTAGTCCTCAACTTACAACAGTTCACTTAGTGACTGTTCAAAGTTACAATGGCACTGAAAAAAGTGCCCCCCAAGCCACAGCCGAGCAAGACACCTGCCTGCCCACCCAGCGGCGCTCTTCCTCCTGTCTGAGGTTTTCATTGTTGTGAGCATTTCTGTTGAGGATTGGCAGCGGGGGTGGGGTGGGGGGCTGTTTGGTTTTTATTCCCCCCGTCTGCTGGGTGGTTGCAGCAGATTTTGGTTACTTCACATGACCCTGGGACACTGTGACCGTCATAAATATGAATCAGTTGCCAAGTATCTGAATGTAAATCACAAGACCCTGGAGATGCTGGAACATTCCAGCTGATCGGCGCTTCTTCTGGGCTCAGCAGAAGCGCCAGGATCAGCGCCGAGCTCCAGCTGGAGCCTGGCGCTGATCCTGGTGCTTCCGCTGAGCCCTGACAGCCCTGCAGCTCCAGCCATCTCTCGCTCAGGCTTGTGCGGTGCTGCCACCGGTTCAGCTCATTCCCCTCCCCCGCTACCACTTTTCTAGGATGGTCGCGTACCACCTGTCAGGTGCCAATGTACCACAGGTGGTACCCGTACCACTGGTTGAAAAGCCCTGTGCTACAGTATATGCCTACCTGTATATAAATTATAAAAATCATGCCCCCTCTCAATGGAAAAGAAGTGTTAGCCCTGGTTACTTCACTTTCATCTTCAGAGCATATGAACAATAATGTTCCAAAAATATATATATAAAAAACATAGAATCTTGAAGCATCTTAAAAATTATATTTTTATTGACTATTTTTTTGTGAAGTGCAATTCATGAAAATCTGGGCAAGAAATTAACAATGGCCTCTTTTAAGCTAATAAAAAATATTGTCAATAAAATCTAGAGCTGATGCCTTGGTTTGCCAGTCTAAAGGCACATGCAGACATGTGGTAATCGTGTAATTTAACCTATTCTTTGCCATCAGTGGTGCATGGATTTGATCCTGTCCACACTGTTTTAATTCAAGAGGAGTTAGGGAAAGATAGGAAAAAGAACTCCTTTCTGGAAGTAAAAATAGTCGTCCACATTACTCTACCTATGGGGAAAGAGGTGAGTTTTGACAGATGGCTAAGTTATGAGTTTATCCATTAGGACCTGCTAGAGCAGGAGTCTTCAACCTTAGCAACTTTACGACTTGTGGACTTCAACTCCCAGAATTCCTCAGCCAGCATGGCTGGCTGAGGAATTCTGGGAGTTAAAGTCCACAAGTCGTAAAGTTGCTAAGGTTGGAGACCCCAGTGCTAGACCACCTGGTCCACAAGACTGAGGTAACACAAACTGCCTGGTAAACCATAAGATGCATTTGATCGGCTTCCATTAGGACTCCATAACCTTAACAGTCTCCACGGATAAGTTAAGATAAGGAAGCTAACTTTTCAGCTATCTTATACATGCATTTTTTTTAATAGCCGCCATTAAAAATATAGCCACAATATACTGAGTCAGATATTGGTCCGTCTAGCCTAGCAGTGCCAATAGCGAGTGCTGCAGAATGTTTATGGCCCCGTGGGGAGATCTTGCGGGTTTCAATGTATAACTTTGTGCATGCAAAGCATGTACTATATCACTAAGATATAAATCCTCCTCTTAATGTCTGCTACAGGGAAGAATCTCTATCTCAGGAATGCACTTTTGTCCAAGTTGTAAAAAAAAAAAATCAGTTGTTATTTTCTGGTTTTCTATATGCCAGTGGTAGCGAATCTATGCCACGCGTGCCAGAGGTGGCACTCAGAGCCCTCTCCGTGGGCACGTCTCTGAATTGCTGGTGGCGGGCTGCAGAGCCCCAGAGTGCACCGGTCGAGGGGCCAGCAGGCTGTGGCTGCTGACGGACACTGTCGGCCCCCATGCGCTCGCTGGCCTCTGTATGCGGGGGGCGATGATGTCAGGCAGCAGCTGCCCCGGCCCCTGCCTTGCCTTGCCCTGAGATAATGGCACCCCCACCCTGCCTTGCCTCACCCTGCAGGACGAGCCTCCTACCCACCACCCCAACTGCCAGAGACCTCCTGGATCTCCCCCAACCCTGCCCGGCCCCCACAGGCATTCCTCCCCATGAGCAACATCGAGGTGACCATGCCCACCTTGGCCACACCCACCCAGTCTGCCATGACCACCACAGCCACGCCCACCAAGTGGGCCACGCCCACCTGGCACCCGGCAATAAGTTGCAGTTTGGGCACTCGGTCTCTAAAAGGTTCGCCATAACTGCTATATGCTTTGAAGAGCAACAGCAATTGGGCTAGTTTCATTCCCTTCTAATCATGAGTGAAAAGAATTTAGACTCAAATAAAGGGCCCCTTATTATGTTTGCAAAGGATTCTTGATTTACCTTTACTCTTAGCTTGCGTGGGCTTTCGATCTCCTCCCCACCCATCTTGTCTCTGGTTCTTGCAGTCATTTCCCAGCATAAAAGTTTGCAGTTGGTTTAGTCTCTCAATTTCCACTTCCCTTTAGCAAAACATGGTCTCATTGCTTTGTCTCCAAAAACCATCATTGCATTGAACCATTTGACCTAAAAGGTGAGTTATCTAGGATTTGGCTAGTTTTTATCTTAGCATTGTTTGCATTTGTAGATCAGTTGAATTACTACTATTTATCCCTCCTTTGTCTTTTTAGTGCCAGGATGAGCGACTAAGGATTAAACAAAAGCAGAAGGCTGGAGTGAGTTTTTGTTCTTAGTCCTTGGTTTACATTCCTTCTGACCATTTCTATCCAAAGAATTACTTTCTTTGATTTAACGCAATACTTTTGTGGCTCTTATCTCAAAGCAAATTACCTCAACTGGTGAAGATTTCCCTAAGTTCTAAGAGTACATTTTCCACGTCCATGAGGTCATTTATCAAACCATACAGCAATGTTAAACTGATAAGGTGCCTCTCTCGATTATTAAGTGTTCACTTATTTCTCACATATCGTTTATCCTATGTACCTTATTGAGATAGGGCTAGCTGACGTCAGTGAAGAAGCTAATTTTTCTCTCTCTAGTAACTGAACAAACACATGAAACAAAAAGACTGACTACAGCCTAGTGACTGAGTAATTATACACAATGGACACAAATGCAATAAGCAACTTTGAATGACAGCCATTTGGTATAGTGGTGCTGGGTTAGAAACCAGGAGACTGTGAGTTCTAGGCCTCTCTTAGCTATGAAAGATGGCTGGGTGACTTTGGGCCAGTCACTCCCTCTCAGCCCGATCCATCTCACAAAGTGGTTTGTGTTGTGTTGCAGAAAATAGGAGGCAGAACTATTAGATTTACCTTGATGAAAAAACATTCCTAGCCTTGTATGCTTCAAGTAGTTTCTTCCTCCGTTGACTGCAACTTCTCATCATAAATATTAGAAAGAAAGTGGAGGCCGGAGAGGCACTGATACGTTGTACAGATATACATGCATAGAATTTATTTTGAAAATAGAATTATTAGTAATGTTGTACTACCCATGGGTAAATATTTCAGGCCCTTTTGCACATATTCATTTGTTCAGATTTCGATATGGATCAAGAGCAGGAAAAAAGCTAAGAAAAATCATGCACCAAACATGGAATATGTTTGTATGTGTACAGAATACAGAACAACAGAGTTAGAAGGGACCTCGGAGGTCTTCTAGCCCAACCCCCTGCTCAAGCAGGAGTCCCTGGCCTAAACCATTCTGGACAAATGTGCAGAATGTCCAAGTTGCAGAGATGTTCAAAACAGTTGGGGGCTTCATTGTGATATTTAACCATCATCAAGCTGATTTTGAGTCTCCATCCCACTACGGATGCTATTTCCACTTTATGCATCTTGGTTCACAATTTACTAATTTTAAATGTTCATGTTCTATCTTCAACTACCAGAAGAAGGTGAATCTGCGGGATTATGTCCTGACAGCAGGTAATAGGACCTGACTTTCTCCCAGGTGGATGGCTTTGCATGGGAGAAACACTGCAAGAAGCACTCATGCAGGTGAGCTCTTTCAGGTGTATTGCTTCAAGGAGCTCTGAGCCTGTCTTAATTTCCTGCTAAGTTTTTTTTCCTTTTCTGCTAAGATGTGCTTCGAAGCACCTTGCAGTACGTGAGTTCTCTGCTGTGATGTTTCTGGACATAATGCCAAGATGTTCTTTTGCTTATCATTCCTGGGAGATTTAAAACAGGAAATGTACCAACTGTTTCTGCCAAGTGTTAATTGAAAGGAAGAGATTGGGACATCTGAAGTTTGTATTGGTGTTAAAAAAGCAATTGCAAAGGGGGTGGAGGAGGAAGAAATTGTCACAGACAGAAGCAATGGAGGAATGTGCTTTTCTTTTTGTGGCTTATTTCCAAATTCTATTTCATTAGATAACTGACAGCATTGTTTCACCTTCATTACTGCAACTATTCTTTATTGTATCAACATGGGCAATATAAATATGTTTTTTTTTCTAGTTACCATCCTCTGAAATAACTGCCCTTTATTTTATATTGTTTTTCCATGGAGCTTTAGGCTTTTATTTTTTTTATGGCAAAGGCACTTCTGAGAAAAGCAAATATTTGTGAAGCGATTGTTCATTTAAGAGTTGCAGAGAAATAGTTCTTTTTTTAAAAAAAATGAGTGACAAAGGATTTAATGTCTATTTCTTTAGCATAGCATAGGGGCAATTACTGTATCTTAGTGCCATTGGGAAAAGAGATTTACAAATAAACATATATTCACTTTATGCATGACAACTCTATAAATATGGCCTTCCAGATTAATATGTCTGATAATATGCAGAAAAATGTCAAGTGATAAAGTTCTGGTATTAGGCCTGACAATGACGATATTGAAGTGGTAGATAGCCTCTACCTTTTAGGATCATCCATCAACAATAAAAGAACAAGCAGTCAAGAGTACACTCCAGATTTAAAGAACAAATTAACAATCGTGCTGTGTCAGTACATGGAAATTTGTCCCGTTTATAGCAAGTTTTTTTTATTATAGATTGTCTCTCCATGCTGCATTATTCTGTGGAGCATCGGTTTATTGAAAGAATAAATAAGCAAACAGATAAATACAAAATGCTAGCAGAAGTCAGGGATGATTTGATTTGCCAAAACTGTGAAGGATCTCGTGAAGCAGTACACAGATGCTGCATTATGCAGTGATAAATTCAGCCAATTGAGACTTTGGATGTTGTGGTTTTATAATATCCTCAGCACTTGACACTAAAGTGTATTACTATACTTATTATACAAAAAACTGTGCCTGGGGCATGGCATTTCAGGCCATCTCATTTATTTTGTTGTGTAGTGCCCTATCTGATGGGCTGACAGAAGTGTAAAAAGAGGTTTGCCATTTGTAAATTATTATAAATCAAACTCAGAGTGATGAGATACATACTATGTTAAGGCAAACAGCTTAATAAAATAGCATTGTGCTGGCTTCACACCATGCTAGGTCAGTAAGGTGCTGGTTATCACCTAAAGTAGGGTATGGCAAAGGACCTGGATATGTGAGGGATTCCGTGTCTCCAATCATTTCTGCTTGCTCAGAACATCCAGCAGAATCGGTGCCTTCCAGATACCCTGTATTAAACATTGTCATCTTGTGTGACCAAGGAAGTCTGCCTTCTCTGACATGGCTCCCACGCATCCAATTTTGGTCACCACATTACAAAAAAGATATTGAGACCTTGGAAAAAGTGCAAAGAAGAGCAACTAAGATGATCAAAGACCTGGAGACTAAAACATATGAAGAACAGTTGCAGGAATTGGGCATGGCTAGTCTAGAGAAAAGAAGGACTAGAGGTGATATGATAGCAGTATTCCAGTATTTGAGGGACTGCCACAAAGAAGAGGGAGTCAACTTATTTTTCAAAGCACCAGAGGGCAGGACAAGAAACAATGGTTGAAACTGATCAAAGAGAGAAGCAACCTGGAAGAAACTTTCTAACAGTGAGAACAATTAACCAGTGGAACATCTTCCCTTCAGAAATTGTAGGTGCTTCAATCACTGGAGGATTTTAAGAAAAGACTGGACAGCCACCTGTCTGAAATGGTATAGGGTCTCCTGTTTGAGCAGGACATTGGACTAGAAGACCTCCAAGGTCCCTTCCAGCTCCTTTCCGATTCTAATATTCTAAGCATTCCCAGCAAAGTTGTGGATGTTTCCATTCTCCAAGGGTTCAGGAAAGCCCTTAAGACCTAGTCAGTTTCCAAACCTGGGGTTTATATATTAATGTACTGTTAGCTTTCTGTTTTGCTTTGTTTGACTTGTCTTGTTTGACAAATCATTTTCTCTAGGCTGTCTGTATAGTTTTTTTATGGATTCTTTTTTGTATGCCATCCATAACCCATTGGAGTTAGGTGGCTATAAAAAATCTGAAAAAATAAATAAAGCATTCCATAGTGAATGAACCACATTGGCTAGTTTTAAAGGTTACACTATTAATCTACGATTAATATTTGTCAATGCATCATATTAAATCAGGTTTGCTTTAATCGTAGTTTGTTTAAGCCATAATTGGTGACTCTTCAAATAATGATGGCTCATGAGTGTTTGTTTAGAAACCACCGTTTAGAAACCAGACCACCACTGTGCTAAACAAAAATTCTGAAGCAGAACCTCATCATATAAGAAATGAAGTTGCTGGGGGACTAAGATAGCCTTGCTAGTAGTGAAAACAACATTGTTTCCTTTAAAGTACATTGAGAATTATCTATAGCTTAAAAAAATATCCATACTATGAAAACTGAGAAAGGAAACACACTGGGCTGATGCTAGGAACATAAGAAATTACCTTATGTTAAATAGAACTATTGGTCAATCTGTCCATCAAATTTGATTTTATCTATTTACACATGTCCCCCAGACTGATGTACTGTATCTCAGTTTCCAGGATTTCCAGTCAGGTGGGGGATGAGTCTGGATCGCTTTACCTTTGAAACCTCTAGATATAAGCACACCTGGGAATGTTGTTAGTTGTAATTCTTCATAGATGTGCTGGTTACACTGGGGTTTTTCATTTCCTGCAGAGCCTCTGAAGCATGTAACATTCCTACAGCTGAACCAAAGATGGTATTAAAGAAATTTATTGCCCTAGGCAATGCCACTTCCAAATTAACTTTCCCAAAGCTCTGGAAAAGTGAGTTTTGCACAAAGTCCATCGCTTTTTTGGCAGGTTGGAGGACAAATGGGAGAAAATTGTATTAGTGATATATCTATTTTTTTTTTGTGACAATGAAAGGTTAGAAAGCTTCAAAGGGTTGTTGCTGCTGTGGAATGTTCAGTGCTAAGTTTTTATCTGTTGACACAATGCTGGTCAAGGTGATGAACATTCCTGCAGGTGACTGACATTGATGAAGGTCCCTGGGGTCAATGCACAGGCATTCCAATTATGAGTTCCCATGAATAAATGTCCATGGGAGGGAGAGAAAAAAGTGAGCATATTTGTAACATTCCAAATGTTGCTGTACCTCAGGTTTCTCACTCCTCACCATGCTTTGTAGGAATGCTAGGAGGGATAGGTAACTAAATCACAAGATACACACAGGTTTGTGTGTGTGTGTGTGTGTGTGTGTGCGAGAGAGAGAGAGAGAGAGAGAGAGAGAGAGAGAGAGAGAGAGAGAGAGAGAGAGAGAGAGAGAGAGAGAGAATTAGAATTAGAATTTCATTTTTTAATGTGTGCTAGCGTGTTCACAGGAAAAAGTGACAATAAAGATTATCTTATCAGTATCTGTGTAGTATTTGGTAGAATCGATATTTCTTAATAATATAAATATGATTCTTCACTTCACATTGTCCTGTTGGCAGCTAATTATGTTACATCTTGTTCTCATACAATCAAAGGAAATACCAAACCATTAGGAAATCTGCTTTTTTTTTCTGGGCAGGGGTACTCAGATGGCTAGAATTCAGCGACCAACAAGAAC
Organism: Protobothrops mucrosquamatus; assembly: GCF_001527695.2. Lineage (NCBI taxonomy): Eukaryota > Metazoa > Chordata > Lepidosauria > Squamata > Viperidae > Protobothrops > Protobothrops mucrosquamatus. Next base: position 1,073,699 of record NW_015386211.1, on the reverse strand, counting down.
TTTGGGTAATGATGTTAACAGAAGAGAAAGCTGCCACTGCCTTTCAAAAAAAAAAAATGGAAACCCAGTTGCACTTGAATTGAGTGTATTCATAAGACTACAGGTTAAAACCATACATTTCAGCATTCTTTTTATTTATTTATTTATTTATTTATTTATTTTTCCTTCCTTCCTTCCTTTTTTCTTTTCCTTCCTTCCTTCCTTCCTAATTTACTTACTTAGTTACTTACTTACTTAGTTACTTCAATTTCTATGGCTGTCCATCTCAGTCTATGACCCTGGGCAGGTTACAGTTCAAAATGTTGCTATCTCTGCTGATTCCATTACAGTTTTGAGCTCTATTGTAACAATGAAATTGCCTTCTGCTTCTAGGCCATTGTTCTCTGGTTCCCCAACTAAAACAAAAAAGCAGTTCTCCTGTTCCGCTGACTCCATATATAAAACTGTTTAGTAAATTATAGTTTTCTTTTCTACATGTAACAGTTTGGCAAGAAAAGTTTAACCAGCATGATGATACTGAAGGGAGTACCCTTTAATTTCAGACTGACATAAGTATTTAACATTTGACTTGATCCATATGATTTCTTTTTAAACAAATTATTTTTCTTTAACAGATCCTCATATGACTATTCTTGTTAATTATTTGGACATCTTGCCTCATTCGTGAATACCGTATCTCCAGATTTCAACCATGCCCCATGGAAAAAGTCAATGCATGCAATTACATGCAACACAGAAGTTTATACATGGTTCTTGTTCTGAAATTTGGGTCTGCAATTTTAACTTTATTTCTACTTTCCTGGCTATTGGTTTCCTATATTCTTCTCTTTACTTTCTACCTGCAAGGATCCATAGATTACAGCATTAATTTATTGCAAGATTGTTCTCCCCTTTCCAGGAGAGGCTGCAGCTTCCCCCCTATCAATCCAAGGCTGACAGAGTTTAAGGAAAGCTTTGGTCAGTCCAAGCTCCAGTCCCTTTATGTAACCAATGCATCATCCCTAAGCAAGAACATCACAGTCCAAGGACATAACAGCCGTGCTGGATCAGACTAAAGAGTTCTGAAACCCAGCACTCTATTCCCATTATGACAAACCAGAGATTTCTGGGAAGCCCATAAACAGAGCATGAAGACAACAGCATTCATTGAAGTTGGAGGATTTTTCCAAACATTGTTTAAAATGTAAGGAAAGAATTGTTGAGATGTAGACAGCTCTGTGTTTAGAATTCCAGTATTACCATTCCCTAATTGGGCAGCCTACACTGTTTTCATTGGGCTATTTATTTTTTGGGTGGAGGGGGATCCTTAAGAATATGTGTGTGTGTGTGTGTGTGTGTGTGTGTGTGTGTGTGTGTGTGTGTTTATCTGTCTAGGCCAGGGGTAGGCAACCTTGGCTCTTTTGTGACTCATGGACTTCAACTCCCAGAATTCCTGAGCCAGCATGGCTCAGCTTGGAGACCTCTCCCTTTCCCCTCAGCATGGCTGGCTCAGGAATTCTGGGAGTTGAAGTCCACGAGCCATAAAAGAGCCAAGGTTGCCTACCCCGGGTCTAGGCCATTGTTTTCAACCTTGGCAACTTTAAGATGTGTGACTTCAGCTCCCAAAATTCCTCAGCCAGCATGGAATTGAAGTCCACACATCTTAAAAGTTGCCAAGACTGAAAAACACTAGTCTAGCTTTTACCATTTTTTTTCAAGCCTGCTGATATTGCCTTTCTGTACGCATGTGTGTAATACATACACTGTGTATACAAAGGCTGCCATTGTCCAAAGAATCACACTCTGGGATCAAGGCATAATAAACTTGAATGAAGGAGACCCCCCTAAAAGAATCACATTGTTACAGTGTATTTGAAGGCCAGATTGTTGCTTTGCAAATTAGTTACATAAGAACATTTTCTCTCTTTAACGGAAAGCTAACTTTTCTTCAGTTAAAGCTGCCCTTAATAAGCTGTCCAAAGTTGTGAACATACATATGCAATTTTAACAATGCTCTTTATATGTTATTTATTTTGCCCCCATTTTTTCTCTCTCTGTGCACAGCTTAGAAAAGTAAGGGAAACATACACATGTCCCTAAATACTGAGCATTTGGCTATTTGATATCACTAAAAAAAATACTACAAAAGCCTGGTCAGAAACGCCAGCCATTAGTAAACAGTGTTTTTTAGAATGAATGAAAAGCCTTGAAGAGATAAAAAATCTGCAATACTAAACTGAAGATTTTTTTTAAAAAAAGTGGGGACAAAAGATGTCATAATTCTGTCTGCCACGCTATTTGGAACTTTGCTCTTCTCAGAAGTTAATTATTACACAAATGAGCTTTCCACAAAAACTCCTTTTCTTTGACATCAGATCCCTTCTGTCCACAGCCATGTTTTCTTTAGATATCTGAAATAAGAGTCACGTGGAAATGTTGAACCGACATGAATCAAATTCCCCTGGCTTCTCTACTCCCCAGACCTGCGTTAAAAGTTCCAGCATGTTTGAAGAGTTTCTATTATTCTCTGTATATTATTTTGGAGAAAGTAGAGTTGCTGGGTTATTTATTTATTTAATTATTATTTTTTGGTCCCATAAAATGTACACAAAGTTTTCCCATGGCCTGTTCCTGGCCAGCTCCTTACAGCACACGCTGGGCATTTTCAGCTGATGCTGGAATGCGGCATTTCCTTGACAACTATGAACCCCCAATTGAGGATGACCAACTGCTTTCCATTGTGCGGAGTTTGAGTGAAAGATGCTTTGTGAGATGATGTAATGCCCTGTATGCAAACTACACAAGGAGCTCAAACCGCATTTGGTAATTGTTCAGTGACTTCAAAAAAAAAAGGACCCCAGGAGGCCCACCAGAGAGCCACCTCCAGGGGCAAGGCAATCCTACCAAAGCAGAAAAAGTTTGCAAAGTTTGTGGGTATTTTATTTTTATTTATTTATTTATTGAATTTATATACCGCCCTATCTCCCTTACGGGACTCAGGGCGGTGAACAGGCGATAATAAAAACCATGATAAATATACGCAGATTTCTGTTAAAATCAAATTAAATAACAGGCCTGCTCTAAAAATACCCCATACAAAACCCCCACTAAAACATAATCAAACTACGCCAGGCCGGCCGCACGGAATAGATGGGCCTTCAGGGCTCGGTGAAAAAGGCCAGGGTATGCCTGACCCACATTCTGAAAGTGGTCCCTCATCACTGCACATTCTGGGTGGAGAAGATTTAGAACACTGGGAAAACTGTAAATTATTAGCAGTTCTGAGTTTTGTTGTGTTTGGGTTTGTGCTACTCTACCCACTTGCTTTTAGCATGGTAATAAATTGTGCTTTGTTGTGGCTCAACATCCTGTTTTGTCTGAATTATCTGTTTAATCATCTGTTAATCATTAAACTGCCCACAAATTCCAATAGGTGGTGCTATAGGCAACAGGTATTTCGAAGGCAGACTAAGAACAACAACAACCAAAAAAAAAGGATAGGGAGCCAGGCAGAGAAACAGAGAAAAAAAACGATGCCTATCCCAGACAGCAGAACGCCTGTGCCACGTGGTCTAAACTCTGGCCAGGTTCAAAGAGGTCTGTGCCCAGTGACTAGAGATGCCTCAAGCACACCCGAGGCAGCTAATGTTTTTCAAAGAGAGCTGAACTTACCAGCATTCCTCTTCATCCCTCACAGCAATTGCGGCTCCTTCACTTTCAGATCTGTCCCTGTAAAACATAAACACAGACTCTCATAATGTCTGGCTTTCTTTGCTTGCACTGCACTTCAAAAGAAACTTCACAGTCATAAAAGAAAAGCTAAGTGCCAAGGGATGGATGCATCGGGACAGCTGTGTAAAAGAAGAGGGCTAAAAAACAAGCCGAAGCCTGGCTCCCACACCAAGATTAAGCCAGGATAAAAGGGAGGGTGGAACCAGGGTAAAACTAAATTTTATTCAGCTTAGAACCATAGGGCTGGAAGGGACCTTGGAGGTCTTCTAGTCCAACCTACTTCCCAAGGCAGGAGTCCTTATACCAGGGGTAGGCAACCTTGGCTCTTTTATGATTCGTGGACTTCAACTCCCAGAATTCCTGAGCCAGCTAGGAATTCTGGGAGTTGAAGTCCACGAGTCATAAAAGAGCCAAAGTTGTCTACCCCTGCCTTATACCATCCTTGAACAATCTTGTCTTAAAAACTTTAAAATTCCAATCTAGGGAAGGCTCTTGGTAGTAGCACTAGAAGCCAAGGCTTTGGAGGAGGACAGGTGCGTCCCGAAATACAGGTGAACAGCGCTAAAATAAATGAAAGCTATTTGCTTGCATATCTGCAACTGAGCTTTGATCAAGGAAAATGGGAGCGTGCACCTTTAAATGTTACGCAGTGTTCAGAACTACCAACCTCTGGAAAGCTATTACTTCAGAAAGCAAGGCAGGCTAAAATGAATTTTTTTTTTCAGACACTGGAAGCATTTCACCCTGTGACTATCCACTGTATTTTGGAGTGACACAGATTAGATAGGATTCCACCACCCTGTTAGAATTAGAATCAGAATAGAGCTGGGAGGGACTTGGAGGTCGTCTAGTCCACCCCCCTGCTCAAGCAGGAGTCCCTATATCATTTCAGACAAGTGGCTATCCAATCTCTTCTTAAAAACCTCAAGCAATGAAGCAGCCCCAATGTCTGAAGGCAAGCTGTTCCACTGGTTAATTGTCCTCATTGTTAGGAAGTTTCTCTTTAATTCCAGGTTGCTTCTTTTCTTGATTAGTTTCCATCCATTGTTTCTTGTCCTGCCTTCAATTTATTCAATTTATTGGAAAATAAATTAACCCCCTCCTCCTTGTGGTAGCCTCTCAAATACTGGAATACTGCTATCATGTCCCTCCCCCCCAGTCCTTCTTTTCTTTAGACTAGCCATTCCCAAATCCTGCAACCGTTCTTCATATGTTTTAGTCTCCAGGCCTTTAATCGTCTTAGTTGCTTTAAAAGTTACTTTTAAACTTAAATTTAAAAGTTACTTTTAAATGAGGTCTCAGCTTTTACCCCTACAACAAATGGTCTCAGGAATGTCCACAAGGGGGTGGGGGGAAGCACTGAAATAGTGGGCGCGACTGGTTGATTGAAGCCTTTTAGCATGTACTGCAAGCATATAAAATGGGGTGGGGCTTCAATCACCCAGTTATTGGATACTGTTGATCTCTGTCTACCTGCTTATATTGTGACAAATGGAGTGCTTTTTTGGGGGGTCAAAGAAGAGTAGCATTTAGAAGACTTTTCTATCAGAGTTCTGAAGCTACAGTAAAATAGGAAGCTGTTCACCAATTGCTGGGATTGTTGAGAATTTTGGTTCCATCCCATCCCATCTGCTGGCCTCAAATTTAGATAAACTGCAATTCTATCTTGACGAATGGTGTTTTAGATAGAAGTTCTGAATACAGATGCCTATTTTATTTTATATGCATTTTTCCTTAAGACTATGTATGTACAGGCAAGGATAAGATGAGATGAGATGAGATGAGATGATGAGAGAAGAGAAGAGAAGAGAAGAGAAGAGAAGAGAAGAGAAGAGAAGAGAAGAGAAGAGAAGATAACCTTTATTGTCATTTTTTTACTATGGGCACAACGGCACACATCAAAAATGAAATTTAGTTGCCCGCTCTCAAAGTGAAACACATACATGACACACACCTAAACATACTATGAACAATATATGTATAGACCCACATCCCTACATATGCATAACAAATAAATATTAAATACTGTCCATCTTGAATATGTAACGGAAGGAGGAAGCTTGAGAGTTCACAAGGTTGATGCTATATGGAATGAAACTATGGCTGAATCTGGATGTTCTGCTATGGATACTATGAAGCCTCCTCCCAGAAGGTAACAAGGAAAACTGGTCGTGAAGAGGATGTGTAGTGTCCCAGATAATCTTACGGACAAGTATTATACTTGTTTCTTGAATAATTGTGTATTTTTTTTCCTTACTAGAAAAGAGAAGAAAAATCCACATTTACCACTACATTACACCCCATTCTTACCTCACAATTTTATCAATCCTGAACTCAGTCCTGACTTTTGTTTTAAACAGGGAAGAATTAAAAAAAATAGTTGCCCTTTATTCCTCCCCACAACTCTTCCAGAGTCATTCTGGAACTGGGTGGCACTTATACTGAATAAATTTAGCTCCTTTACAAACGTTGCCTTCCCCCAAAATCTTTTCATACATTGTCTTGCTCTTTAGGCTACTTTTAAGAAAACAGACTCAGAAAATGTGTCTATTATTATATAGAATGAAACAAAAAAGCAGCAGTAGAAGGGGAAAAAATCATTAATCGTTTAAAGGATTTTTTAAAAGATGCAGGGAGATGATGTAACGTTAGTTGCCTAACTGTGCTATGACTTGAATATCTGTTTGATATATTAGAGAATTAAAAGGATTAAGCTAACATTCCATTCAAAGTTGATGGGATTATTTATGTTGTAGTAAAGATAGTTTAAAAACACAGCCAGATTTTATTGCATGGGGCTACCTACACTTTTTTGAGGGAAAGTATGCGGATATGATATTTTTTACCCAGTTTTGGAGATGAAAAGCTGAAAGTCGATCCCCTGGAGACATTAGGTTTTAAAGCCACGTTCCTAATTTACAAGGCATTTAGTGATGCAGTCCACTTGTATTTTAAAATGATGGCCATCATTTCCCCCCACTTTATAAGCCAACATACGTAAAAATGTGTAGCTTAACAAGTGAGATAATCCTTTGAAACTCTTTAAAGAGCAAAGTGCAAAGAGTGACATGTCAACATTTTCAATCTGTCAACGGTAGGCTGGGAAAGGAAGATAGGGTGTGTCTTGTGTTTTAACAGCAGTTATAGAGTAAGAGAAAATCCAGGTAGAATTAGGTCTTTTGAAGGACTCCACTCTCCATTTATTTCCCCAGATTTTGTGTTTTGATGTGCACTAGATTTTTTATGTAACCTGTGAAATATTAATAAGAGCCTTCCATGTTCGAATAATAGAAATAACATCAATGGCAATGATCCAGGAAGCCACAGAGCACATCCACATGATCTTGGATGCTTGAAGATTAATCTCAAGTGATCAGAGACAGCCTATTTTTCGGATACTCCCAAAATGTCCTGGAACTTGGACTTTTTGCATTACGTTAGACAGAAAAACATATTAGTGAAAAATCAAGAAAAAACTCATGTCCCAAGTATATCATTGGCATGACTCCCAGAAATTTCAGCTACTCCTATTCAAAGAAAAAGACTCAAGTATACTAAAGTGCAAGAACTTAGCAGTATAAACCAAGGAGAATCTTGATAACATGTCGAGTGCTCTCGGATAATCTGTCACAGATGACATGGCCAGTCACAGAACCCCTTTTTGATTGTCCTATTTATCTATTTCAGGGGAAATGGAAATGTAATTTCTGCCTTTGTTCAGTAATTACTCAAATTCATTTTGGCCCACAACAAATCTTCCAGAGATATTAGGAAATAGTTTTGAGTGCTGGGGAAATTTGATAGTTCCCAAGAAGAACCTTTTGTAGATGAGTTTTATGCAGGGAACAAAATGTATAATTAAAACAAAACCCTTCAGGCAATAATTCCTGGAAGAATCTCTGTACATCATGATGTGTTTTTCTTCTACTACCTTTCTTGGCCTGACATCTTCCTTTGCTTGTGCAGCCCCTGCTGTTCTTCAGGAATGCTGTTTGCCTCCAGGGCAACATCTGAAAAAGCCTGGGACCAAAGAAGGGGTCGCATCTCACTTAGGCTTGCAGAGAAATTAAGAGGAATTTACAAAGGACAGTTTCAATGAGGACAATTGCTTCCAATTGTTTTTGTTTCAGGGCTTCGGCCCTGCAGAGCTGCTTTGAGTCACGTCTGCTTCTTCTCAATCCCTTATTCAAGTTCCTTCTTTTCTTTTTAAGGAGGGAAGAAGGGAGGAGGCAAGATTATAGTTTCCAGACTGTACCTGCCAGATCCTCCATTCTGGGTGGATCTGGGAAATACCGAGACGTAAATCAAAATAAGCACTTCAGGAGGAGGGGGGAAAAAATCAAGGACAAAAAATGAACATGCTTTCAGGAAAATGCATCAGGAATGAACCACTACTAATCCCCCTGTAATAAAATGTGTGTATCGTTTAACTTCTGGAATTTTAGCCATGTGGAACCCTGCTTGCTCAAGAAAAAAGACAATGGTTAATACACACACACACAAAGACAAATCCAAATTTGTTGGCATTAAAACCAGGTGAAACTGGAACTCAGTCTCACTTCCAAAATGTAATCATTGCTCAAGATTCCGAATTCCAAGCAGGTCCCTGTTTCATTAGAAACCAATCATTATCTCCAGCAGAAAACGTGTGGCTATGCCAGTTAAATATATTTGCACATGTGTTTTCAACTAAAAAAACATCTGGGTGGCCACAAAGAAGGTGCAAAAGTTCAGGTCTGAAAACCCAAAGCTACAATCTTATTGATTGTAGTAAGAAAGTCTGGGTCTGGTCAATCTCTGGAAAGGAAATTGTTGGGGATTTTCATGCAGGCTTGAATGAAACTAACTATAATGAAAGAAATAGGGATTGAGAAAAGAAGAACTGCACAAGAGAAGATTTAAATAGAATAAACTATTACTGGTGAAGGATTGTACTTTATTAACCAAGCGCAATCTTCTCTAACTTGAAACTGTCCAGAAATATCAGACTAGAACCTGCCATTATTTTGGAAATGAAATGAAGCCCAACACAGCTGGTGGTTTACTTTAAATAATTTTTAACACAATTTTATGGTACTTGTTCCAGAACTCACATAAAACTGTAGTAAAATCAATTTTATTTTAATCATTTCTATGGAAACTGCAGTTTTAGATGACCATTGATGGGATCATCCTCTCTGTTGAAAATTTTTGGGTAAATCATAATGAACTAAACAGATATTATAAAAAGGAGATAATTATAAGCCATTGCATTTTTTTTTTATTATGCTGGTCAGTTTTATCTGGCAGTTCTTCAATGGTTTCAATAGTTTTGATATTTTTCTAGCAGTTTTATCATGCTTGGAATGGTTCTTCTTAAAAGGGAGCTTATGAGAGGGGGGGGGAGAGGGAGGGAGGGAGGGAGGGAGAGAGAGAGAGAGAGGAATTTGGCACAGATTGCTTCACTTCCTCATCAGCACAACTGTTCCTAAGCCAAGTATTGGATAGTTTGTTTAAGAATTGGATAATTAGGTGATCATAAACAATTTTGTTTTGTACTAAATAATTTACATTTGCATGAAGTTATTTTAATGCAGGCAATCTAGACTAAAGAGTATAAACTTTCTGACTCAAACGCCACAAGCAGAGTGCAATTTGGCATATTTATTCATAACTAAAGATCATGTGTGCTCCTAACACCTGCTTCCAATGACCCAGATAATTGCTTGAATTGTGGGGTTTAGACTAATGCTGTTGCTGTAAGTGGTAGCATGAATTATGCCAGCAGACCCAGGAGGAATTCCCTATAAGCCTTTTTTTTTAATGATTTTAAAAGAACCTTAGCATAATTTCATGCCTTAGGAGTTCCTGTCATAGGAAACATGCACACAAATGCTTCTAATTGGTTTCTGCAGGCTTCTTAGAATCTATGTGGTTCATAGAATCAGAAAAAAAGTACTTTTTATATCATCTCCACAATGAAAAAAAATATATTTTAGATAATCCTTCATTTTTCACTGTGCCCACCTGATGGTTTGGAATACAAATAGAATCATCCCCAACCAGCACAGAAATGGGATGATGAGAACTGTAGTTCACCACATGTGGAAGGTACCAGGTTGAAAAAGTTGTTTTATTTCAATGTGGTTAATTTGTTCCTTTTTGTATAGATGATCTTATTTGTTTGTTTGATTAATTGATTGATGTGCTGCTGTTAACAGGTAACGTGTAGTGATAGATGATATCTTGGGGACTGTACAATCAATTTTTAATTCATTATTTACTTTTCTGCTCAATATTTTATCCCAATTTACTTCTAGAAACAATCCAAAATTTCTGGTAAAAAAAAAAGAGAGAAGAATGATGGACTAACACTGAACCAGCCATGAACAATCATTGGTATTCTTTTGTCCCAGCTGACTGTTGTTTCTTAGCTATCAAGTAGCTGAACAAAAATGCTATTTAAATGTTATTGTCTGAAACTGTGAATACTACTTCTAGCCCAATGTTCTTGTGTGCACTAATTCTAGATGGTGACATAGATCATATAATTTATGTCAAAAATGCACCTAGCCAACCCTGATGAATTTGGAGGCCCTCTTCCAACTTTGCTAAAAAGTCCCACCCTTGATGGCACCTATATTTCCAATATGACAATATATGTCTATACATCCTTTCTCACAAATCCAGGTAGCAGAATCTTTTTATATATATAAATATTTTATTAATTTTCTAATTTTACAATCATGAGTACCTAAACGTGTTGTCTGGGTCCATTGGTAATTCAGTGGTGCATATTAACTTTCTCAGCTTAGTTCCAATACTACACCATCTAGTACTTCCTTGGTCCTCTCTTCTTTCGGTGGTATGCATTTTTTCACACTGGGCAAATACAATTCTTGTTACTGTTAATACATATACAATTAAATATAGACATCTTCATCACATTTTTCTGATATTATACATAATATTGATAGCATCAGTTTATATCTTTTCTAGCCAGAACATATCTCAATTGTATTTGTACTTAAAATTCATTTGTTCAATCAATATCCTGTTTTTCCTGCTTATTTAAAATTTTAAAATTTTAATTTCCCATCAAAATATCTCTATCGCTTATAATTTTCTCATAATAAATTATATTAGGTAACCAAAAGCTTTCCTTATTCAAACCCTTTTAAAATTTTCATATTTCCCATCTCATAACAAAGTATAATATTCTAGTTACCAATCCTATCCTTCTAAATATAATAATACTTTTATTTCTAACAGTTATCTATTTTCTTAACCATATCCAAACATCTTTTCTTCAGTCCTACTTTAGCTTTCTTTCTTTGCCAAATAAGTTTCCAAGTCAGTGCATTTGAATCATCAAGTAATTCTTCCTCTGTTTTTGTATATATTGTTTGGAATGAGGAAGAGAATTTGATTGAAGTATTTTTGGAAGAACGCTTAACCCATTATATTCATTAAACAGCCTCTGTCCTTCTCCTTCAGTTTTTCTTTTTATTTCTTGTTTGTCAATATTCAGCATTTCTCCTAACAGCTTTATCATCCGTTCCATCAGCTCTTCTGTTCTTTTATCTCATTTGCATTATTTTTAGTCTCATAATGAAATAAAACACTTGTCTCTTGGATTGATTTTAACATAGAAAGAATTTCTTTCTGAGATTCATTAACATTTTCTTGCTAGTATATCAAGCTGGGGTGCTTCGGAGACAAGTGTTAAAGATTTTTTTTTACCATTTGCGGCTAAGTATGGAACACCCATTTTGTTTTTGTATGTAGTCTTTATAGTCCAATAGGGTCCCCAATACAGATAAGAAGCCCCAGAGTTTTTTTTCTCTTTTCCCAGCTGCAGTCTGTAAGTTTCCAGGAACAACAAAGAGTCTTATTTAAGTCTGGGTTTCAAGCCAAGTTTCCTTTAAGCATAATAAATTGTAGTGCCATGATTCGCCACTAGATTTCATTGACACTGTCTTCCAGCTTTCCAAATCCAAGCCTATTTTACAGACTTTCAAATATCTTTTCTAAAAAAAGTCTCAAAGGTACTTTTAGTCCCCAAATTTCAAAGCTATATATCTGTATTAATTCCAAATTGATCTTGTAGTTTTCTCTATTTTCCCTCAAAGCAATTAATTCACCGCTTTTCTTTCCCTGAGGGAGCGAGTCAAAAACTTCCCTTCCCTCTCTCATCAGGAAGGATTCTTTGCTTTGGGCATTCTTTTTTCCAGGAAAGGAGTATTAAGATCATAAAAAGAGGATAAAGTGTCACCCAGTTCCATCCACATTGTTCAAAAATTGCTAGTTAGTGCTTATCTTCGGTTGTCAGCAGCTTCTGAATGGCCACACAAATGTAACCAGTCTTTCCCCCACGGTTTGGAGAGCTTCCTTCAATCCAGCGGAAGGGCCACCGCCCCTTCACAATGAACAAGGGTCCCCTCCTTTGTCACCTCTCCGGGGCGACTTTTGGCCCTTTTTAGGGTCCCCAGGAAGGAGAAATCAAATGTGGAAGACAGAGCCCCTTCTTCCTGCATCTGTCATGATGCAACATCTAATGGAAAGTTCAGGTAGCAGAATCTTAGCATCTTAGCAGAGCTATATCTAAAATTGTGGAGCTTCTTTGTCACACAGGTACATAAGCATCTGCTTGGAAATGGTTTCTTCTGCAATATTGCTGGCTATGAATGATATTATAGGGTGTACATTTAGAGCCTTTCCCTAATTGCTGAGATACTGTGGAATCCACTCAACAAAAATCTGTTTTAACAGAATTGCTATCCCATACCAATTTCTATCTTGACTGTATTCTCAATCATGATCAGCCACGTGACTATGAACTCCCCCCAAGGGTAACATATGATAAGGCTTAAACAATTTTACATACCTTGAGGGTGTCCTTGGACAGCACTAGAAGAAGGGGAAAACTGCTAGTTTAACAATAGTACAGCTAAAAGATGATTAATCATAGATGGGATGAGATGGAATAAATGCTTTAGAAATGGTATTGTTGTTCTGGTAATTCAAGCCATACTATTGTCAAAATTAATAATAGACAGAAAAAGCATGAATCAAGCAACCCCTATGGTTCATAATTATAAAAATATAAATATAGCTATAGTGATAACATTAATGGACATCTTTGTGCTTTTTTGGTAATATCTTCAGGGTTGATCTTTTTCAAGCTCTGATGGTTTTAGTTAACATGGTGCCTGGGATACCTCTGCAGGCTTATTCAATTGCATTATTTTAAAAAACATTTTCCAAGTAAGCTTCATTCTTTTAGTTTCACAGTAGTACAGAATAACACTAAGATGCAGAATTATAGATTACTTAACATGTCTTCAGCTATCCAGAGTGATTAAGTCAAACTATATGTAAAGTTAAAAATTTCTTGAATTTTTATAAATGGTAAGTTATTCTTGATTCTAAATCTGGAGCTAGATACAAAAAAAAATTAGAATCAAATTATTTTCAATTTATCGATCAAAACTAAGTCCTATGGGTATTTGTGGATTGGTTAATTAAGAAGAACATGATGGATCTTGGCTGAAAATCTATTCATATTTGGAAGCTGGATCACAAGCAACTTATTCACCTCTGTTACTGAGTTCACCCAACATACTAAACTCTAAAACATGTGATAAATTACCACTGATACAGTCATAGAATATTAATAGTTCTCAACTTAACAGCCATTTGTTTAGTGATTGTTCGAAGTTACAGTGGCACTAAAAAAAGTGATTTATGACAGGCCCTCACACAACTATTGCAGTATCCCTATGGACACTTGATCAAAATTTGGGAATTTGGCAACTGGCATGCATTTAGGTGCAATGTCCCATGGTCATGTGATCACTATTTACAACCTTCCCAGCTGGCTTTTGACAGGCAAAGTCAATGGGGGAAGCTGGATTCACTTAACAACCATGTAGGTCACTTAACAACTGCAGTGATTCACTTAACAGCCATGGTAAATAAGGCCATAAAATTGAGCATGACTCAATTAACAATCATTTTGCTTAGCAAGGGAAATTCTGGTCCCAATTGTGGTTAAATCGAGGACTATCTGCATAAGTCTAAATAAAGCATATTGTCTCATGATGTAATGCAGACATGTCAAACTTGCGACGTCACGTGACGTCGCGCAATGTATCGGGACGGTTTTGCCATTGCAGGCAATAGGGTGGGCGCAGCTTCTGGATGATGCCTCTGGCCCACGGGCCGGCAGTTTGACACCCCTGATGTAATGACCTGATTCACACAGCATATACTACAGTAGTGGCTATGTTGCCAAACCATGTATCATTTTAGCCTAATTTAGTGTGTTGGGTGAACCCAGGTGAGTTGCAGTTAAATCTGGTTCTAATCCATTAGACTAAATGGATGTTGAGGATTTGGCATACTGTAGTATATCTTATTAAATGGAAGCTGTTAATTCTGGGTATTCCTTTTCAATCTAGAAAAATCTCTCAACCAAGTGTGGACCTAACTAAAATTAGGTTTCACAATGAAATTCTCAAGAGAGTTAGCTTGTGTTTTCAGTGCAACCATATCAAAATAATTATCCCAAAACACCTGAAAATTATTTTCTAATTCTAGATACCAACAAGCTGTGTAATATTTAAAGAAAAGAAAATAACACTTCAGGGAGGAAATGGTGTTTAGCATAATATATCGGAAGCTAATTAAGTGTAATTCCATTCCCTACACGATGCTCATAGAAAAAATAATACGAAAATTATTCTGTGTTTTGTCCTTTGAATTATTTTATGCTTATGGATGCCTTCTACATATTCTTCCATTGATATGTATTTACTAAATGTATGGAGGCTAAATACCCCAGATTTCTAACTTCTGAGTCATTCACTTGTGCTGAAACAGGTTAGAGCATTTAAAAGTCGTGAAAACTTCTATTGTTCTTACAGATTAAGTATTAGCTCTAGCAGTGGATCAGGGATTATAGTTAAAAGACTAGTATATTCTCTGTGCAAAGGGAAGTTCTTCTCACTAGTACTATATCCATGTTTCAAATGATAATTCTTTACCTAATTCTTTAATAAGGCTTACTCCCTAGTAAACAATTATACCCTTAAACAATTATTTAGCCCTGATATTAATCTCTTTATGATTAAGGGATGAGACCAATAGTCAACATTGTGAAGAAGGCCAGAAACCCCTTTATAGCAAGGAAGGCTATAGTCAGAGGAGGTGAGGGGCAGGAATTGCATGACCAACAAGCAGGCGGGAATACGTGGAACAACTTTACACAAATGGAAAAACAAGGCCAAGTTGTAAGATGAAAAGCAGACCTACCAGAAATAGATCCAGATCCTTCCTGGAGAAGGAAGTAGTGTGGGCACTCAACCAGTTACCTAACCGCAAAGCCCCTGGAGTTTTCTGGAATTCCAGCAGAGCTGCGGAGACCGCTGCCAACAAAAGCACTGACAAGCACTATGCCAAAATGTATGGAAGTCTGGTCAGTGGCCAGAAGAATGGAAAAGGTCAATATTTATCCCAATACCGAAGAAAGGTGATATAAAAGACTATTCCAACCACTGAACCATAGCTTTGATACCACACATGAGTAAAATTATCTTGAAAGTAATCCAGCAACATTTGAATCCAATTGCCAAACGAGAGCAGGATTTCATAAAGGAAGAGGAACACGTGATCATATTGCCGATCTATGTTGGATGATGGAAAAAGCAAAGGAATACCCAAAAGTCCTTTACGTGTGATTCATTGACTGCACAAATGCCTTTGACTGTGTTGACCATGACAAGCTCTGGAACTGCCACAAAGAACTGGGAATATCACCACACCGTATCCAGCTCATTCAGTACTCTGATCAAGCAGCCACTGTAAGAATGGAATATGGAGACACAAAATGGTTCAGAATTTGAAAAGGCACTTGGCAAGCTTGCATCCTGTTACTTATACTATTCAACATGAATACAGAAATAGTTAAGAGAAATGTACATTTGGAGGAATCTACCATTGGGGTTAAAACCGGCGGTAGGAATATCAACAACCTCCGATACGCAGATGATATGACATTGCTTGCAAAAAGCAACGAAGATATGGAGTGACTAATTTCAGAGTCAAAAATGAAAGCGAGAAGTTTGGTCTGCACCTTAACATCAAGAAAACAAAAATACCACTCAAAGCCAAGATCACCAAACAAAGGCTATCATACTTTGGTCGTGTCAAGTGAGTGGACTCACTTTAAAAGTCCATCATGCTGGGAGTGATCAGTGGAAAAAGAATGGGCCACCCTAGTACTCGTTGGCTGGACATATAAAGGATGACACCGGGATGACCATGGCAGATCTGAAGGAGGCGGTGTGAGACAGAGGGGCATGGAGAGTGCTGATCCATAGAGTGACCAAAGGTTGGACACAACTGAATGGCTGATGATGATGACGAGTCAAGATTTCTCTTAAATTAGCTTCTAGAGAAATAGCCATGTCACAATAATGAAAAGACTTACAATAAATGTATTATTGCATTATCTTTTTTTCTATCACTAACAATTAACTGTTATGTGAAAAAGTACTTCCTAACTGCTGGATTCACACATTATGCAAAGCCATAATCTATCCTGAACTTAAAATATTATGTGAATACAGCCATCAGGGCTTGCGAATCATTATTTATGGTATATCACATGTGAATCCTGCCAACTATGGTCCATGGCTAAATAAGCCATGACTTAAATTAATGTACAAGCCAAGTTTTTCTCTATTTTTCTATTTGGCTTCACTGGCTATTCCTGAATTCTACTGTTTTGGCAGAGTAAGAAAAATTTCTCCTAGCCACTTTATCTAGAGCAGGGATATACTCTCTGAACGCAGGCAAACAATCAAGCAGAAAACAATACCCTAATCAAGGAACTACCAAGGAGAAACTCCCACCAATGCCTACACTGGCAGGGCAAGCTACCATATAGAAAGAGAGAGCAAACCCAACACTCACTCGCACTGATGGTATTACCCAGTTGGGTAATGAAACACATGCAGGCAAACAACCAAACCCAGAGAGCACCAAGGACTCCAAACCAAGCAATCTTTTTCAACTTCCTATAGTTAATCCCCTACTGTTAATCTTTATTGCAATGTGTAACTAGCTAAGAATGCAGAGGACCGAATACCAAGTGTGATTCCTATGTAATGTGTGCATACATTCAAGGGAAACTGGTATCATTGTGTAAATGATATTTCCTCATCAGCAGAAGAATTAAATTAATTACAATTTTTTTCTGATTAAGCTGAGAGGAAATGTGGGCATTTTCATAATGGCCTCTACTTAAAGAACACTTCTGGTAATGACACCTTCCAACATTTGTTGACAACAGTTGAAGAAATTTGGAGCTGAAGCTGAAGGAAAACATGGACTCCATTCTAAAGCCTAATACACAGCAGTCCTAGATACAGAACGTGGACCATTTTTCTTTCCCAAGGTTTGATAAAAACTAAAGCATGTGATTTTTTTTAATAATCCCATTTGCATATCGATTACATGCTTTGATTGATGGCACCCATAAATGGGAAATGTGAAGCAAATGCCCAAGAGCTATCAATTTTAAATAGGTGAGTAGAATGCACATATTAGAGCCTGTCAACTTGGCGGCTGGGTCACCAAGTCTGCTAGTTGGGGATCGATTTATGTTGTCCATTTCATCAGACTCATGGAGCTGAGGAATTTGTCGGGACTGGTACCTGTCCTATGAATTCCATCATTCTGTGGTTCTGGAGTTATGTATCACCATCTCTCAGAAAACTGGTGAGGAGAAGCTCCGGTCTTGGAACTGGTTTTGGTTAATGTTGAGGGATGTTTGCTGACCGTCATGTGATCACTCTTGGGTGAGAAATAGGGGGAAGATGCAGCCTAGAACTGAAGAGTTTTGTTTTGTTCCCCTCTGGTTACAGGGGTGGTGACAGGGGTGGTGGTAGAATGGAATGTTTTATTTTGATGAGTGTGTATATGTCTGTGATATAGAGTGCAAATTACTAGTTAGATCAAGGAGCATTGAGTGCTAAACAGAACCATCACTGACACCTGACTGGTTAGCTGGTTGAATCAGTGTCATTTGGTGTAAGAATGGGCCCTCTTGTAGAATAGAGGGCAGGAATTGGAGAAGGGAGGGGTGCTTTTAAGGAAGAAAGGGCAGGTGGCAATATCATGATAGTGATGGGCAAAGGAAGATAGGGAGGGAGCTAAGGAAAGGTTGCACATTAAACCCAGCATCCTTCTGGACCAGCTGAAGATCTAGGAGTGAGAGGCACGCTATTGTAAGGTTCTTGTTTCTCAATGGCTGTCATGGGGGACAGAGTTCTGGGCCTTGATCTCTGCTTTGCAGGACACTTCAAGACTTTATGCTCTCCTCTCTTTAGCATCTGCATGAAGCTGCTGGGTGATGTCATGAATCGATATGGGATAAGGTATCCTCAGTGTATTGATGATATCAAAACTAAGTATCTCTGCCACAAAGTGGTCAGATGATAGTATAGATTCTTTTGCAGTTCCTGGAGATTGTAGAGCTCTGGATAGGAAAGAAACAGATTTGGTCTTGCCCCAATCTGGCCAAGACCAAATACTGTAGGCTTTGGAACCTCCCTGTATTTGTACAATTTGTACAATTCTGAGTACGGTTACAATTTCTCAAATAAGAGGTCTTGGGAATCTTCTTGGACTTGCAGGTCTTGCTCAAAGAGCAGTGGCAGCTGCAGTCAAGAAGGCTTTTGCACACATCCATTTTGTGGTACCAACTGTGCCTATTTCTAAACCAGGAGGCCCTGCTGACGGTCACCCATGCCTTACTCGCCTCGCATTTGGACTACTGCAATGAACCTTACACAGTGCTACCCTTGAGGAGTATTCAGAAGCTTCAGCCCATCTAGAATGATGGTGATCTATTTGGGTGCCCCACAGCTTATCTATGCAATGCTACTGCTTCCCAAGCTGCACTGCCTCCCCATAAGCTTCCAACTGCAGTTGAAGTTACTGAATATAACCCATAGTTCATAGTGCCAGAACAGTCACTTGTGTGGCTATTTTCAATTGTTTCTACCCATCCCACCATATCCGACTAAATGGTAATGTTCCACACCCCCTCTATAAGATGCTATCTAATGAGATCACAAGATGTGCCTTCTCTATCCCAGACCCTGCTTTATGTCCTCCATGATCTAGATCAGCGGTTCTCAACCTATGGGTCGCGACCCCATTTGGGGTCGATCGACCATTTCACAGGGGTCGCCAAGCAAGGCTGTCCGCCATTTTTCCCCCCTTTTCCGGTGGGTGCCTTACCTCCCTTGAGCTGGGCCAGCTGGTGGTCGGCCTGCTCCGTCTCTGCCGCTTGCCAGCTACGCCTCGGCCGGTGCAGGGGGCGGAACCACTCATGTGCGGCGCTCCCGGGCAGGGAAAGTCCTCAACTTACGACCGGTTGGGTAGTCCTCAACTTACGACCAGTTTAGTCCTCGACTTACGACTGGTTGGGGGTTGCGGCATTAAAAAGGTTGAGAACCACTGATCTAGATGGCACCAACCCTATTGGGCCTTTCCCAAAGTTTTAAAGACCTGGCTATTCCCCTATAAAGGTAGTCCTCGACTTAACGACCACAATTGAGCCCAAACTTTCTGTAGTTAAGTGAGACATCTGTTAAGTGAGTTTTGCCCCATTTTACAACTTGTATTGCCAGAGTTGCTAAGTGAATTGCTGCAGCTGATAAATTAGCAACCCGGTTGTCAGGTGAATTTGGCTTCCCCATTGACTTGGCTTGTCAGATCGCAAAAGGTGATCAAATGGCCACGGGACGCAGCAACAATCATAAATATGAACCAGTTGCCAAGCCTCTGAATGTTGATCACATGATCATGGGGATGCTGCAAAGGTTTAACTGTGAAAAATGGTCATAAATCACATTTTTCAGTGCTGTTGTAACTTTGAACGGTCACTAAATGCACTGTTGTAAGTGGAGGACAGATTTTTAGTGAGCTTAGTCTACATGATGGGCATGTTTTGGCGGGGCCTTAGTCAATCGTTGGTGACAAAGCATTACATTAGTTTTTATTATTTTATTTATGTTATTGTTCTTTTAAATTGTTGCTAGCATCAAGTTGGGTGGCTTTTAAATAAACAAACAAACTCTCCACCCAGCAAGTAACAATTAACTTTCATGAAATCTGTAACCCAGTGTTTGTCAAGCCAACAGCTGCTTTCCCCAGCACCACATTTTTCATTGTCTTAAATTAAAAGCTACCTGGCTTTTCTCTTCTTGCCCTCCTACCCCGTTTTTGTATTGGCTGGTGACCATGGCCTCGCCTCCTTTTTTTTCTTCTTCTTTTTTTTTTTGCCACACAAATAAATCCATGTATGAGTTGACTCATGAATCACCTGCTCCAATAATGAAGTCTGAATCACCGGACTAAGGACTAAAACCTTACTGCAAGGCACTAGTCCTCAGCAAACGTCTCCAGCTGACCTCCACACACCTCCTCTACCTCCTTGGAAGAGTGACCCGCTACGAAGCCCTTGAAAGTGGGAAAGGGGCTGTTTCTGGACTCGGCTCCAGTTCCACATTGCTGGTTTCTGGGTGAGTTTCCCAGGATCCGGAGCACCGACCTGAACTGTAACTATAGTAGCTGCGCGATCTCTGGGGTGGACGATCCCCCACCCCACACACCCATTCACCCCAAAGGGGGGGATGTCTGCCGCTGTTCGCGAGGGGGCCTCGGGGAAGCGGGGCCACTGGGCTTTCCCGGGGTGACTCCGTCTTTGGGGCCCCGCCTCTCCACGTGGGGCTCCTTTGAGAAAGCCACAAAGCCGCCCTCTCGGCTGTTTACAAGGCGTCCGCTTTGGAAGGCGCCACCGAGCGAGGGCGGGGGGGGGGAATGGCCGGAGCAGCGCCGCGATTGGTGGCTGATTCGCCAAGGCCGAGGGCTTGACCCGCCCGGCTCACCCTTAATCCCAAAGGGCCAGCTGGAAGGGCGCCTCCCGATGCTGGATTTCCGCCCTCCGCGGGTCCCCCCGGCTCCCCCCTCTTTGTGAGGGGTCGATGGTACCTCGCCATTTAAGAGGATCAGGTTGACTCCTGAGTTTTTTTGGAGGAAGGGGGGGGGAAGCGCCGAGATTAGATGCGCCCGAGAAACAGGAGCTTGTCCGAGTCAAATTAATACATTCGCGCCCCCCCCCCCTTCATCGGATACTCGCTGCTCCGCACGCAGGACTTGGCTGTAAGTACTAGCTACTCTGGATTCCCACCCACCCCTCTCCCGTCTATTTTATACGCGTGTAGACTCAACGCACGCGCGCGACGTTTAATCCACGTTTCACACGATCGGCACCGTTTCCTTTTCGGGCACGCTTTGGTAAAAACCTTCCGATTCGCACGAAGCTTAAAAGTCTTTGTTGGCTGCTTTTCTCCTAGACTGTTGTTGTTGTTGTTGTTGTTAGACGTGCTCGGCGGCGCGAACGTTTTCGAGTCGCGTGCCAAGCAACAGGTTTAAGCAGGCATCGGCTTCGGAGAAAGTCTTGAAATGTTCATTTCTTGGGGATAAAGCTTTCCTGAAGAATGCTTCCAAAAATAAATAAATGTGTAGGTAGCCTAGCTCTGCATAAAAACGGTAACGTTTGTCTAATTTAGCTTCTAGGTTTTGATCTACAGTAGTTTCTAGAGTAAGGGTTGGAAATAAAGTTACAATAGAAGAAACAATATAATTCTAAATTCCATTGCTGTAGCCTTGAAAAGATAAACAAGTTTAGAATTACGCAAACGCTCAGATGAATGCCTGAAAAACTTCAGAGGTTCTCCACTTTTAATTTTCCTGCACTACCCCACCCCACTGGGGTTTCCCCCCGAGTTTTTTATGCTCAGGAGTATCACTAGTATTAGACAACTACATTAAGACATGCATTAGAGTATTTAGAGGCAGCACAGTATTTTAGTTTGAAATACTTATATATATAAAACCAAATGTAGGATGTATGTATAGAATATTCATCTAACAGATTTATCAGACAACTGAATTTTGGAATTGGTTCGTTTAAATTTAAAGATGAGTGTTTCAGCTGAGAAGGTAAAAATTTCTGTACTCATTCAATTAAAATTATGTGCTTAGGGCTGCTTCAGACACTTTTACCTACAAGGAGCGAACTAGGGACATTGTCATCTGGAAATATCATGTGTGCATATTTTCTGAAGTTAGTCATTTTCCTCCCAACTACCCACATACCAAATAAGCAACGTTGTCTCCTTTAAGAATTAAAGGAAATAGAGATTTAACCCAACTATTTGTCTTGTGAACACGGTAGTCACCTGCCTGTGAGTTGGGCGGCTATCTAAATTTGTTTAATAAAATAAATACATACTTGGATAAATGATTAATCTTGCTTTCACAAGACTCCTTTAAAGTACATAGAATCCCACACTTAATGATTCAATGGGCAATGGATGTGGTTAAATCTCACGGCAGATTGATAATACCTTCACAGGTAATAATAATAATAA
>NW_015386211.1:1011650-1051397 GCF_001527695.2 Protobothrops mucrosquamatus | reverse complement strand
TGTTCCACTGGTTAATTGTTCTAACTGTCAGGAAGTTTCTCCTTAGTTCTAGGTTGATTGCTTTGAAATCTGCCCCCTTTTAAAAGATTTTCTGTAGTTCTACTGTACAATATGGATTTTAGGGTTATCCTCTCTTGCACACTTGTAGCCATAAGAATCAGCAGTCAAATGCAGGTGATGGCATTCAGTGAAACTCCAATGTGTTAATTTTCTGTATATTGGGAGAACATGTGAAGAAGAAAGCAGGAACAGACATCCAGGCTCCATCGTCAGTGTCTCTATGTCTTTGATTGAAGGAATCTGCGCATTTATTGAAAATGCATAAGCTACAGAGTTAGCTATCTTGCACAGTTGGGACTCACCTAGATGGTTTAACTAAACTAGGACAGATTCCTCTTCCGCTTTGCAGCACATGAAGGACAGTTTGAGAGGGGCTGGACCTGGGAGCAAATCTTCATTGTGGCAGCCCCAGGTCTATGGAATAAATATAGCATGCTGACTTCCTCCCCTCCTCCCAATTGTAGAACTCCCTCTTTTAATGTTAAAAGGCCACCAAGTGTTTCAGCATTTGGAGTGTGCCACTGTGGCATTGGCCTTATTAGTTCCTTAAATATATGAATGGTGTTTTAATTATATTTTGTCATAAAAATTGCATTGTATTCATTTTTTATAGAAGCTATTTATTTGCATGTTGGGGAAGAAGAGGCAGAAAACTGGACA
The DNA here is from genome assembly GCF_001527695.2 of Protobothrops mucrosquamatus. NCBI lineage: Eukaryota > Metazoa > Chordata > Lepidosauria > Squamata > Viperidae > Protobothrops > Protobothrops mucrosquamatus. Next base: position 1,050,677 of record NW_015386211.1, on the reverse strand, counting down.
TTTTAGTAAATAAATCTATGGGCCTCTGGGAGAAAGATTTGGAGAATGAAGCACAAATGGGTGGCCTTTGCCACATGTTGCTAATATGTAGGATTGTAGCTTATGAAGAAAAGCCAGAAGTCACAGAATTTGGGACCACAGGTAGCCAGTAAAATTTTTAAATATTAAAAAAAGTTATAGGTAATATTATGACATAAAAAAGAGACTCTGTAAAACCAATTCCCTGGTGGACAATTTTAATATTTGTTTTTATATACAGAGGAGAATATAAAATGGGACAATTTTTAAACAATTTTAAAGAGCCACAGCTACTAATATTTGGATTTTAATTGGTTTTTAGCAGGGGAAAATTTCTTTTTGTATAATGTTTTAATATGCTGTGAGCCGCCCTGAGTCCCATGGGGAGAAGGGCGGCATATAAATTTAAATATAAATAAATAAATAAATAAATCTTCAGTCCAAACTAAGATGATCCAGATTTCCACCACAACAATATGTAGCTCTCATAGTAAAAGCAGCGAGAACCAAAATATGCCAGAAATTATCTGTATTTCCTATTTGTTTTCCAACAATTGGGGGTTCCTTTTTTTCACAGTTTGATTTGCTCATCTGTAGCTATATTAAAATGTCTTCTTCATCTGATCTGATTAAAGCACAGTTTTGTCTCCTGTAAAGGATTGAATTTTTTTCCTGGGGAACTGATTCCAAATGCAGATATAAAAACTGACACACCGAATATTAAGTCTCATGTCTGGAATAATCTGTACAATGATCAGTCTCTGCTTTTGTAGGATATTTCCAGTGATGTTCTGTTTATCTGTCTGTAAAATTACTTTGAGTGTTTTATTGTTTGGCACTGGTTCACATATTCAATTTTGATTTATACATTTTGGCATTTGTACTTAACTTTCATTATCAGTACAGTTGAGAAGTATATGTGTAACTGGCAGAGAAGGTGAGTTTGGTAAATGGGAATATGTTGGAATTAGTGACGTTTCCTGAGAAGAAAGAATGCAGGGTATAAGTTATTTTCTCACTTAATTCCAGAATTAGCATGGCAAGGTCCACGTCAGAGTGAGGCTCTTTTCCTGCTGCACATTGAGCTCATGTAGGCAAGGTAGGCCAGCATTTTGTTTCTATATATTTAAGAGATTTAAAAAAAAGTATTATTTCCTCCATATATTTAATGGGTAATGAAATAGGGCTAAGAATCAGCAACTTCATTACCTTGAAAAAATGGCAACAAAATGATTGACAAGTGAAGAAAAGAAATGGATTGGTGCCAAGAGTTGCCAAGGTATTTTGATATAATCTTTATTGGGGCAATAGCAAGCAGGTTCTCCTATGTCAAGAAAATAATTGCAGCAGAGCAAAAGATGCAGTTGCTGGCTCAGTAAAGCTCTGGTGCTTTGGGCAATTCAAATTTTCTTTCCTTCTTTCCTTGGCGCCTGTTTGAGGTTTACCTCATTATTTATTTATTTATTGCAAAAGGGTCCCCAAGGGTTCATGGTTGAGCTGGGTTTTAAATCCAGGATGTTCTTATAATGAAGAATGCTCCTACTTACTATGGAAGTATTAAACTGCTAGGACTGATTTGTTTGTTTCAATAGACCAGCTCTAGCACTCTGCTAAAAAATAGAAGCAAAGGGTATTTTTCTACCTCCGGGAATTAATGTTCAAGTTTGAATAGTAGGCAGTAAAGAGGGCACACAATATGGTGTGTATGATCTTCATGGAATTCAAATTATAGCAAACTGTAATCCTGTTGTTGACCCAACATGTGTGTTTTCCTAGCTTTGTTCTGATATCCTTGTTTTGAGGTATGGTTGTCTTAAAAAGTTATGTACAAACTTTTATGTAAGCCAAATTCCTGCAGAAAAAGGATTCCCGCTCCTACAGAGATGATAGATAGATAGATAGATAGATAGATAGATAGATAGATAGATAGATAGATAGATAGATAGATAGATAGATAGATAGATAGATAGATAGATAAGGTAGGTAGGTAGGTAGGTAGGTAGGTAGGTAGGTAGGTAGGTAGATAGATAGATAGATAGATAGATAGATAGATAGATAGATTAGATAGATAGATAGATAGATAGATAGATAGATAGATAGATAGATAGATAGATAGATAGATAGATAGATAGATAGATAGATAGATAGATAGATTTTATATGCATAGATTTCAACGACTCAGATGTTTGTACTCAGCACATGGATATTGAGTAAAGGATTGGAAAGGAGCTGGAAAATCTCAAGGTTATCCCTGGTGATGATTAACTAAATTTTCCCTAACCAGAATCCTGTAGTGTGTTGACTTGAATTCCCAGAATTCCTCAGCAGGCATAGTCATAATGTATATATTTTGAAGGTGCCAAGTTTGAGGAAACTTTAATTAACAGAGATAACACCTGAAAAGGACTGTGGAATCCTTGAGAAGAATTTGTGCTATGTATACAAAATAGAAACCTTCCTGTGACACATTCACCTGACTACCAACTCATGGTCAACCTTCTAGAAATAAACCATTGGCTAAAGAGTTGGTGTTGCCAAGAAAACTTTGATTTCCTGGGTCACGGACTGCATTTCCTTCATGAAGGACTCTTGGCAAGGGATGGGCTGCACCTCAGAAAAACAGGGAAAAATGTACTCAGAAAAAGAGTTCTGAAGGAGCTGGCAGATGTTATCTCAGAACCATTGCACCACATCTTTCAAAAATCCTGGAGCACAGGGGAAGTACCTGAGGATTGGAAAGGGGCTGATGTGGTTCCCATCTTCAAGAAAGGGGAAAAAACGGACCCAGGAAAGTACAGACCAATCAGTTTAACATCAATACCTGGGAAGATCCTAGAAAAGATAATAAAAAAAATAGATCTGCAAACAACTAGAAGCAAATAAAGTTATAACTAGTAGCCAGCACAGGTTTGTTAAAAACAAATCATGCCAAACCAATCTTATTCCATCCTTCGACAAAGTGACTAAACTAATAGACCAGTGAAATACTGTGGACATAGTATACTTAGACTTCAGCAAGGCATTTGATAAAGTAGACAACAGCCTACTCCTTGGTAAGCTAGAAAAAGTGGAATAGACAACATCGCCACCAAATGGATCTGTAGCTGGCTGGCAAACCGTACTCAATGAGTAATCCTCAATGGCACTACATCCACATGGAGAGAAGTAAGCAGTGGGGTACCACAAGGTTCCATCCTAGGCCCAGTATTCTTCAATATCTTCATCAATGACTTAGATGAGGGAATTGAAGGGGAACTCATCAAATTTGCAGATGACAGCAAACTGGCAGGAGTAGCCAACACCCCAGAAGACAAACTCAGGATCCAAAAAGATCTTGACAAACTTGAACAATGGGCCTATCCAACAAAATGAGTTTCAATGTGGAGAAAAACAAAGTTTTCCATTTCGGCCGGAAAAATCAAAGGTACAAGTACAGATTGCACAAGACTTGACTTAAAAACAGTAACTGTGAGAGGACCTTGGACGATCACTTAACCATGAGCCAGCAGTGTGCAGCAGCAGCCAAAAAACCTAATACAATCCTGGGTTGTATAAACAGAGGCATAGAATCAAGATCATGCGAGGTATTAGTACCACTTTATAAAACCCTAGTAAGACCACACCTGGAATACTGCAGCCAAATATCTCACAAAATGATGTTGAGAGTTTGGAAAAAAATCCAGAGAAGAGCAACTAAGATGATCAAAGGCCTGGAGACTAAAACATATGAAGAACAGCTGCAGGACTTGGCTTTGGCTAGTCTAAAGAAAAGAAGAAATAGGGGTGACATGATAGTATTCCAGTATCTGAGGGGCTGCCACAAGAAAGAAAGGGTCACATTGTTCACCAGAGCACCAGAGGGAAGGATGAGAAACAATGGTTGGAAACTGATCAAAAAGAAAAGCAACCTGGAATTAAGGAGAAACTTCCTGACAGTGAGGACAATTAACCAGTGGAATAGCTTGTCCCAGAAATCATAGGTGCTCCATTACTGGAGATTTTTAAGAAAAGGCTAGACAGTCACTTGTCTGAGATGGAATAGGTTCTCCTGCTTGAGCAGGGGGCTGGACTAGAAGACCTCCAAGGTCCCTTCCAGCTTCTGTCCTGTCCTGTCCTATCCTATCCTATCCTATCCTATCCTATCCTATTCTCATTAGCTCAGAAAGAAACACTATTATGAAAGCCATTTCCATCCTTCCTTTTCCATTTTCAGTTGTGCAGACATCTAAGCCAGAATTTTCCACATGATGTTCTCACCAGTATTAGTCCCATGTGCTCTCCAGCACCAAAAGCGATAATACCAGCTCAGGGTAATCCGAATTGTATAGCACAGCTAAAAGATTCCAGATTGGGAAAAGCTGTCTAGTTTCTTTTCACCTCTTACGTGTTCTGCCTTCCAACCTTTTTTTTTTTAACAGGATTATTTTTTATCTTGAAAAGTTTTAGTTATAAATCCCTGCCTTGAGGATTGACAGAGGCTAATAAAATAAATAAATAACATTAAGGTCTAACCATCCCAAAGGCATTCTCTCAATAGTTATGGTACCTGCTATGTTGCACATGCCAATAATTTTTCAAGTCTTGCCCTCTTGTAGTGGTTGCTGTAATAAAAAAAAACTCAACAGGATTGTTCATTACTTTTGATGAAAGAAAGAATGTGAAATGTTTATTAATTGGTTGATTTTGGGGAGGAAGAATACGCACCTTTCCAGACAGTATACAGAGCTTTTATATAATAAGAGGACCAACTTTTATTTACAATTGAATGTTCATGGGAGGTATATGCTAAACAAGGTGGAACGCATAAATGTGGGATACAGCATCGGTTATTCAGTGGAGAAAATAGTGCGGTTTTTTTCCTTTGCTTAGAGGAGATGGTACAAGATACAAGAGATGAAAGGTAGAATTTATAAGAAGCTCCACATCCTTGCTAGGCAGGGAGCATTAAAAGCATCTTGCAAAATGTTAAGGAAATCTTAAGTGGGTTAGCGTACATAATAATTTTGTCAAAAGGACTGCACTACTTAGCAATCTGCTCAAGCATTTTTCCCACAGCTCTTCAAAAGCCAAATCAAACAGAGTAAAAGCTCTACTCTCACCTTGAGCTAAGGATATGCAAGATGATTTAAGAATTGGCATCTTTTTGAAGCCTTCCGAGCTTCGTCCCTCTCGTTATAGTTGGGTGTTTCCCCCCCCCCCCATATATTCAGGATTTTTCTTCTTCTTCTTTCATTACACATTCTGCCATACACAGTAATAGTTAGGAAAAGCACTGCCACTGTATTATTACAGAACATAGCAGAAAAGCTGCAATGAATGAATATTATGAATTTGAATGCAGTTCATCTTATTGCTTTCACATGTTGGGCTAAAACATTGGAGAAAAGATGGTGGTCCTACTTTCCTTGATCTTTTTATTTTTACATATGTCTTTGTGTTCTTTCCCCCCCCCCCAAAAAAATAAACTAGTTGAAACTTATAAACATCCAATTCATTTAATATTTTTTTTTAAAAAAAAAAAACCCTAGTTGTTTAAAAGTCTGTGGAGATTCTCAGTCATCCAGGTCATGGTTGTCCCACAGGTGCTTTTTTTCAGAGGCAACTAGACTTCCTTGTTTTTCTTTGAAGATGTTTCGCTTCTCATCCAAGAAGCTTTTTCAACTTTGATTAGATCCTTCCATTCTCCACCATCTAGTCAGAGCTGAAAAAGCTTCTTGGATGAGAAGTGAAACATCTTCAAAGAAAAACAAGAAAGTCCAGTTGCCTCGGAAAAAAAGCACCTGTGGGATAGTTGTTTAAAATGTGTTAGGAAGTGACATATACATTATGACTAGTCAACATCTGCCAACATTGGTAGATAGCATTGTGTTCCCTTCTGTTCTGTCCCCGTCCGACCCACACACCCAAACAGCCAGCCGAGGGTTAAAGATTTCTCCAGACACCACTTCACCGATAAGAAACTTGGCAGCAGCTCCGTAGCTGCCTGCCAAGACCTTTTACTCCAAGCACACAGAAACAAAAAACAATACACACAGTTTAAAGCCACAGCAAACTACTTCGCCAGAGATTCAGCTTTTGTCCGTCACAGAGGTCCAAATGGCCACCACCTCCCTTTTATAGCCTGTGGGGTGTGGTCCAGTGTCTCAGCTTAATCTCTGGCATGTCTCCTTTTCTGCTGCGCACGCTTGTCACTCCTACGCTGGCATGGATCCAGCCACAACTTCTCTTCCTCATTATCTGAAACACCTGGCTCCTGGCCAATCTCAGAAACCACCTGGCTCCTGGTCAATCTCTTCTCCGTCGGGAGACACCTGAGGCATTGCCAAAGAGGAGGGTCCTGGAGAGGGAGGCCTGGCCATCTCCTCTCCTTCATGTTCGGAGCCGTCTTCCTCCGATAAGAGGGGCTCACAAGACGGAGCCACAACACCTTCCTCTTTGTTTTTGCTCAATCTTTTCCGAAAATTTGCTGTTGTCGAACATGGGAAACAGGAGGAAAAAGTTCAAAGTCTTCTGGGTTACTTCTCAACATTCCAGGTACAATACCCTTACTAGGTCAACTTGCAGAGGAGACAGAAACACACATGTTGCAATGAGGCTGGGACATTTGCTTCTTACAGATATTTTCATTGGTGACCAGCGTGGATGATTGTGGGGGGCTCAGAAAGAAACTTTCTCATCATCTATTCCAGTGATGGCGAACCTTTTAGAGTCCGAGTGCCCAAACTGCAACGCAAAACCCACTTATGCATTGTCGGGTGCCGGGTGGGTGTGGCCCATTGGCTGGGCGTGGCCCATTGGCTGGGCGTGGCCCATTGGCTGGGTGTGGCCCATTGGCTGGGCGTGGCCCATTGGCTGGGCGTGGCCCATTGGCTGGGCGTGGCCCATTGGCTGGGCGTGGCTACGGTGGTAACGGCAGACTGAGTGGGACTAAAAAGTTCAATCAGTCAATTCCAACTTTGCAAGATGTTTTTTTTTTTCCCCGAGAAGTTGAAATTGACTGATTGAACCTTTTTTTTTTTTTTTTTGCACACAGCCATGGAGGCCTAAAGCGAAAAGGTTTTATAAAACCCAGCTGAAGGCCTAGGACTGGGGCGACGGTGCGCGTGCCCACAGAGAGGGCTCTGAGTGCCGCCTCTGGCACCCGTGCCATAGGTTCGCCACCACTGATCTATTCTGTTTCCAGTGAGCTCACTGTGCATGGAATGACACAGGTTGTCCTTGACTTATGACCGTAATTGAGCCTGCAATTCTGGTTGTATGTTGTGACAGTTGTAAAGCGGGTCACCATGTGATCATGATTGATTTTACAAGTTTTTTTACAGTGGTTGTTAAGTGAATGCCATTAAGCGAACCCATTGTTTGCTAAGGGTGGGTTTTTTTTTAATGGGAACTTGGAAGTAAATGCTGGTTTCTGCCAAAAATGTCATAAATTGTGATCATGTGACCCTAGGACATTGCAAATGGCCATAAATGTGGGCCAATTGCTAAGCACCAAAAATGCAGTCATGTGACCATGGGGGGGGAAGCAGATGTCAGAAATTTGAATACAGGTTATATTTTTCAGGCTTGTCGTAACTTCAAACAATCGCTAAGCAACCGATCATAAGTTGAGGATTACCTGTCATGATTGCAGAAAAGGGGAACATACCAGGTTCTAAATTCATGTACATCAGAGCTACACCGCTCTGCCCCACTGTTCAAATCAATCTTTTTTATGGACAAAGGCCGATCATAAGGGTTGAATTTACTATATCTTCCCATTCTATTTTGTTTGCATGTCCTGCTTATCTTCAGTACATCATGAATGTTGAAATCTGCAGTATTGAAACGAAGATGTGCTGTCATAACAAAGTGATTGCCCATTTTTGTCTTGATTGACTGCTCAATTTTTCAACAGCAATACTTAACCTTTGCTGCCAGAGCAAAGTCTATTTAACTATATTTAGATTTGAAATCAAGCAATTTCCTAGTATGTATGGTTACCACAGGCATCGTGCTACCTTCTGTGTTCCTTCTGTGAAAAGGGAGTTCCTAAAGTCAATAAAAATATAACTAGTGATTTTGGGTTTTTGTCTGTCACTGTGAGTCTTTTGTGCTGTTTGTTTGCTTGCATTAATTTCAAGTATTCATGAACAGAGGCACATTCAAATCCATTGGTTGACTTTTAGGCTTTCTGCCAAGCAATTTTTGCTTAGCTTCTTACAAGTAGGATATTATTATTATTATTGTTATTGTTATTGTTATTGTTGTTGTTGTTGTTGTTGTTATTCAGAACGAAAGTGAGGGGAAGACTGAAATCAAGAGTAATCACCTATTTAATTTCCCTTTTTTCAGAGTAAAAGTCAGAATTGTTGCTAACTAGACAGTTTTGTGCTGAACAGTGCTATAGATAAAATGAAAAAAAATATCTTGACTTCTGGTATAATGGCTCAGTAAACCTAAGTCTTTGATGCTCTATTGAATTTCTGCGTTCAGTGGCATGGCAGTAACCATGTTCATGGCTCTTGTATCAAAGACTCAAGTGATGAATGCTTGGGTGCGGCTTACTCCCTAGCAAAAATACATGCACGTTTCTCAGGTTTAATCCTTTGCTGCTGTTGGCCTTTCAGATAGGGCTGGGAAAAGGCCCTCTCTGAAATCCTGGAGAGAGCGAAGGTATTCAGTTAGATGGGGCAGTGGTTTGACTACATTGCAGCTTATATTCTTTGGATTTATGTGATCCAATAAATCATACTTGCGTTGGGATGTAACTGAAAGAAATTGAACCCAGAAATTGAATCCAGGAGCTTCACTGAAATAAAGCACCAAATTCTAATGAGAATTAATTGCTTTGAAAGAGATCCGGTTTGTTATGCATTAGAAGGAATTGATAACTTGATAATTGATAATTTATTAGAGGAGGTGATGCAATCAATCATTTGTTTCATAGGTAACAATATTTATATAGATACAGAAATTAGAGAAAGCAAAACATTTCTGAAAGATATATATGCTGTAGCTTTGACTTTCATCTCCTGGTTTGTTTGTTTTTAATTAAGCAAAAATCCAGAACACGGGGGCACAACATCAAACTGACAGGAGGGAAGTTTAAAAGTAATGTTGAAAAGTATTATTTCACAGAAAGAGTAATGGAAGCTTGGACTCAACTTCCAAACTCAGTCATCAGTACTGAGTTTAAAAATGCTTCGGATAAGCACATGTCAATCATCCAACAAAAAACTAAAAAATAAAAATAAACATTTTTGAGTTGACCCTGGAACTCTTTTTTTTTCCCCATCGCAGGAATCTTCTCCCACTTCACTGCTAAATTTTGGCTTACTATCAGGATGCAGATCTACTTAATTCGCAGTTATGGTACTCTCCAAAAACTTTGTGATGTGGTTATCCAGTATATCAGTCCTATATATATATCAGTACTGTATATCTGTGTGTGTGTGTATGCGAATCTCTATGTCTATATGTAACAATGTATTTGTCTGTCTGTCCTGAATTTAGATAACAAAGACAGCATTTTTGTACATCCACTCACAAAAGAAGATAATGATAGATTCAGGTTAATTTCCAAAGTTTATATGTGTAGAATAATCTAGAGCAGTGGTGGCAAACCTACGGCACGCGTGGCCCTGTGGGGGGCAGAGCGGGGTGGCCCGGGGGTGGGCCGGTTTTGGGGCACTCAGTCTCTAAAAGGTTTGCCATCACTGATCTAGAGTGTGCCAAAGACTTCATGATATGATATGACATGACATGACATGACATGACATGATATACTGTATGAGAAGGAGGTAAAATGGGAAGGGGTGGAAAGGAGTATCCTAGAAGAAAAATGGCTAGAACTTTGTGCCTGATTATTCCACATTGTGTTGCTTTATTCTATGCCTCGTGGTTATTCTGTTTCCAACCTGCTGGGCATCTTCCCCTGTCACGTGTATTTTCATGGATAATTGCTCACTAGATTAACATCTAAGTGTTCCTCTTCCCACCTTTTACAACTTATGAAAAGCATGGTTTTCTTCCCTTTTTTTATTAATATAGAAAATGGGGAAATACTCCTATAAAGTCTGCAGTTGCTCAGTTAACAAATGGAGATGTTTTTGTTAATCTGACTGGATGGCCATATGGTAAAATCTTTCTATATCCTCTAAGACTAAATTTGGGGGGGGGGGGGTCTATGAGTGCATGTTGACTCCTGGCAACTGCCTGGACAAGACCTGCAATATTGATAGTTTTCTTGGCAAGATTTCAGAAGTGGATTGCCATTGCCCCTTTCCTAGGGCTGAGAAGATATAACTGGTCCAAAGTCACCCAGTTGGCTTTGTGCCAAAGGCAAATTAGCCCAGTGACCTAACATTAAAGCAAACTGGCTCAGCAGAAAGAGTTATTGATTAAAAATCTGTCCTTCCAGCTTATCATAATACTACTACTACTGCATACTATATACTACGTCATACTATCATCATTACTGATCATTAATGGTTGTTGTTCAACTATGGTTCTTGAAATGACCTGTAAGGATTGTTTGCCCATACAATTTTGTTTGAGCTTCTGGTACTGAACTGTTAGGACATAGGCTAATGTCTGAAACTGAAAATTTGAGATCTATTAACATATCTACCTGAAATGCGTTAAAACAACCGTCCCTTCAGTCCAGCATCTTTGCTTTTAAGTCTCAGAACCAGAATGATGCTTTCAGCAGCATCCAAAAGAAGATAAATGAGGGAACTCTTAAAGCTGTTTTCCCTCTGAAATTGCCAAGTTCTTTTGTTTTTTTTATTTGTTTTTGTTTTGTTTTTGTTTTGGGGTTTGGCATTTTTGGGAGAGTGGATAGAATTTGAGTATTCAGAGTAAATTCACAGATGCCTCTTGGCATAAGGTAGTTATCATTCATGCATTCCAAAAGCTACCCAGTTTGGAAACCTGATCCATCATTGATACACTACAGGCAGGTTTGCACTGATAATCTTAGCTGCAAGTTTATCTGGAAACTAAATGATATTCATCAAGGTTATCTCTTTTTTCTGGCCTGAGCTGACCTCAGCTTTGTAGGGAAAGGACATCAGATGGTTAACAGAGGAGTTATGCTTCAGGGTCATTTGCTGGTCATCAGCACATTTTTAAAGAGAACTAGTATCTAACTATAAACCTTGGTATCAACAAATTATCAACAAAGATAATTTCTTGGACTATGTCAGTCTTCCACAATTCTGATCCTTCAAGTCTGTCATTTTAGGTTTAGAAGCTGACTAAAGATGTACTTCTGCTTAAGGTATTTTAGCAGATGTTGGATGATATCAGTCATGCATGCTGTAGTTGGATCCTGAACTGGATATCTTGCAGTGAATAGGGTGTACTAATTAAATGCACTCTCAAGTTCCTTTACTGAGTTTTTGGCACCCACTTTCAATTTGGGTGGACATGGGAGTTCACTGGTTAAGTTTGGGATAACCATACTTTCTCAGTCCAATCAAGATTCATTCAAAACCAGCTAAAATATATAATATTCTAAACAATTCATTCATTGTATGAGTATCAATCTTGCTCCAAAGGATAAGATTGCCATGTCCTGAGGTCCAAAGAGATCTTATTTTTAATTCATATTTAAAGTGATTATCTGCCACAATCATGTGAAATAAAAACAGTTAACATATTCAGTGCACATCTTAAAATGATAATTGTTTAATAAATTCATGAAGGGATTTTTACCTATTGGCATAAATTCTGAATTAGCTCAGTTAATGAACTATGGTGCTGGAGAAGACTCCTGCGAGTCCCCTGGACTGCAAGGCGTTCAAACCGGTCAGTCCTAGAAGAGATCAACCCCGACTGCTTTTTAGAAGGCCAGATCCTGAAGTTGAAACTCAAATACTTTGGCCACCTAATGAGAAGGAAGGACTCACTGGAGAAGGGCCTAATGCTGGGAAAGATTGAGGGCAATAGAAGAAGGGGACGACAGAGAATGAGGTGGCTGGATGGAGTCACTAAAGCAGTAGGCGTGAACTTAAATGGACTCCAGAAGATGGTAGAGGACAGGAAGACCTGGAGGAACGTTGTCCATGGAGTTGCGATGGGTCGGACACGACTTCGCAATTAACAACAACAACAAATTCAATATCCTGCTGTTTTCCCAATCATATTATTAAACGCATCAGAACTGGAATTCAAGTATGGAACACAGAGATCAATAACACAATATCAGTACATAATATTAATTTATATTCTGCAGAATTAAAATATAAACCATAATAATTTAATCTTGTCTAATACACACACTGGGGTTCCAGACAAATTTTAAATTCAAAGGGGGAAACAGACATTGTTATTCAGTGTCTTTATTAAGTGGAAATATGAAAGAAAAAAACTCATTAATTTTCATTTTGGATATGAAGTTGACATGTACTATAGAAAGTGGATCTAGTAAGTTTCTGTTAAGTGTGTTGCAAATCAAGAATTATTGACTAGGTAGAATGGAGCAACAATTATCAGTGGATTTCATGGCCTGTAAACAATGAAAGAGTCTTCACTATGTCCAAGCAGAAAATACAGATTTGTCCCCCAGTTCCTTTCATTGGTTACAAGGGGTTCTCAACCTTGGCAACTTTAAGATAGGTGGACTTCAACTCCCATAAGTCTCCAGCCAGCCATACTGGCTGGAGAATTCTGGGAGTTAAAATCCACTCATCTTAGAAGATTGAGAAATCCTGATTAGGTGCTCTCATATTGAAGGATTAACTTATCCCTGCTTAAATGCTGCCATCTGTAGAGGCACTGCATACTTAGAGAGAGATACTAATACAGTGGTGCCATATTACGTAGCACCAAGCATTTCTTCTACATGCTTCATTTCCCTCTAGCTCCAATGAAATCAGATGCTAGAGTAAAAGAAAAACTTCCCCACATACTTCCATGAATACTTTAAAACCCACAGAAACACATGATTGCGCCTCTTCTGAGTCATCTTTGCTGCTATTTACTAATGACTTTGTAATCTCGGGTCCAATAGTCTAAGTTATTTTTCCCCCTTTATTTTTATTGCCCCTTACACTGCTTTCCCTGCCTTTCTTTCCAATGACTCAGGACTTTGTTTTTTAAAAGCCGAGTATCGCATAGGGAAGTGTGTGTGGGGAAAAAAAAATCAGCCACCAGTAATTCTGGATTATGATTCTTGGCACACAGGATAAAGTAGCTGATTCAAGAGAAGGGAATGCAAGCCTGTGGATGCCACTTTCCTGGGCCTCCCTGAGATAAATTTCCCGGCTGGTTAGTGTTCCCACCTACCGTGTAGTGTAACCAGCTGCTAATCAGTAAAAGAGCTGACTAATGAGAAGATTAGTTATAACTCTGCCAGAGCTCAAGGACAGATGCTTGGTGGTTAGAGCTGCCTCTTAGAATAAAGCTACGGAAAATCATTGTTTAATGTATAGGCTTCTTGCTGTAAAGTCATCCAACCTTTCATTCTAAGGATTTTTATTCCTCAGGTTGAAAAAAAAAATCCGAGCAACGTTGGCTTGATTCCCAAGGCTCCGATTGCGGCGTTGTTGTTACTTGACGGAGCGGTATGAGAAGTTTACAACCAGTTCTGCAATGAGCAAACAGCTATTGCCAAAGAAGATGCCTTTGGATTTTAGGAATGTCTGTGTCCTTCTGCCAGACCGAGAGCAGCTCAGTTTGTCTGTTGGGGTAAGTGTATCTAAGCTTGTTTCAGACACTATGAATAACACAGATAGGTACCTGTGTTGTTTAGAAAGTGTGGGGAATATACTAAAGGTTCTGAGGATTTGCAAGTTGAAAACAAAAGCTTGTAAGCTGAAAAATAAGTTTCTTTTAAAAATGGATCCATATTAGCATACGTTGGATCTGTTTCTTCTGCAACTTCTTTTCATATTTGTTTGATGTTTTTGTAGTGTTAGAAAACTAAAAAAAAAAGTTTATCCTTGGAAGTTGTTGATTTAGTTGTGTTAATTTTTCAACATGGTGGACTTGGAGGAATCCTACTTTGCAAGTTTTATTATCCTGTATATCTTCAAACCAAATTAAGTAGCACTATATTCTGAGAACTTTCCCTTGTAGGAAAATAAAACTTGAAATGTAGTGCAGGAAGTAAGGTAGAGAATGAAGTAATTTGGAATCTATGGTGCCTATTACAGATATCAATAGAATTATGTATCTCTGTAGTGTTGCAGGTTTGTTTTAAAGATCTGTATTATAATAAAAAAAATTGTTATCACTGGAGTTAAACTTCTGTCAGGATTTGAATTTTTTTTTTTAAAAAAAAAGCAACATACACCTGTTTGGGTAGATTCCCCTTAGAAAATATAAATTTTGAATCAGGCAGCTATTTCTAGTCATGCACAGACCTGTCTATTTCTTTTTCTTTTTTTTAATCTGTTCTGTCACTGAAGAGAAAAGTATCAAAGAAAAGAATGGGAAGCTTACTGAGCACTTTAAAATCATCTGGGAAGATAAAACATGGGGCTGTGTGTTCAGAGTAGACTGTCAAAGGACTATCATTCATTCTCCCAGTCTGTTTTTGAATAACATGGACCTTCAAAAAGGTATTTTAAAAAACCAACATAAATAGCCAAAAGAAGATTGCTGAATTTCCTGATTCTTTTGCAGCTCATCTGTTTTAAGAAGCTTCATACATTGTGTCTGCTTGCTTCTAAATAATTTTTATCATCCTTTTTAATGCTGGATGTTCAGAGCATTTTTTCCTCTTTTGGTGTTTATGTGTTATAGTGCACATCCTGAGGTGAACTGATCTAGCACTTACTGACTGGCTGGCTGGCTGGCTGACTTATTTACACCATGTGTATAGCCTTAAACCAAACTCTAGCTGGCTTATTTTTCTTCTCTCTCCTCTTGTAACCATCATTTTATTATCAATTTCCCATACTTTGTTCTTCTACTATTTATCTCATTTTTCCTCAAACTGTTGCACTTAGGAAACTGAATTAAAGTCCCCCAAAAATAGACCCACCTTTGAACATTGGCTGTGTAGGTAGAAATGAAGGGTGTAATGCCATTATCTCTGGGAGGGCGGTCTAACTTTGTATATAAATTTCTTGAATTGAGCTTTTCTTTTCCTCATCAGTTAGTCAGTAAACTGCCATGGGTACAATGAGTTCATAATCTTTGTCAATTTGTAATAATATCCCTTTTATGAGTAGATTCAACTTGAAATTTATGAATACAGTTCTTCAGCTTAGCTTGTGACGGAATAGCTCAACAAACATTAAGCCTGTTTGAAGTCTAGATTAAGTGTAGAGCTCATCATGTTGTTTTCTAGGGAGGAAAAAAAAAAGACAGATCAACCATAGGAGATACTACCTAAAGTGGATTTCCGCTTCCAATATGGTATTCCTTACTGATGCTCTTCCCGTAGCTGAATTTCAGGAATGTCTGATTTCAGGATTGCATGGTTGCAAAGGCAGCCTCTCCACAGCACTGCATGATTCTGAAAAAAGACACGGTTGCTTTAATGAATTGCATACAAGTGTTGCATTCATATTTCTATAATACATGTTCCTTCTGTGTAGGTAGGAGGATTACATTCCTTCATGGGGGGGGGGAGAACCATAACTTGTGATAGAGAATGTAAGTAAGTCAAAATATGGTTCCCTCCAGTTTAAAATCTTTTTTTTTTATTTATGGCCACCTTGTGTTTTATAGCTTACTTCATATTTAAACCTTTCAAATTATTTCTTTCACTAATTACAGGATATTAGCAAAATTTTCTTATAAAATGGTTCCTTAAAAATGAGAAATCTGTTTAATGGAATCATCTTAAAATATTCAAATTTCCCGTGATTCCCACAGTACTTCATAAGATTTCAGAATGGCCCTTTATAAAGGGATCAGAGTTAAGAACTTGTAAGAAACCAGTAGCTCACATTGACTTCAATTATTTTCTAATCCCTACTATTACTAGTAGTAACTAGAAGTCACTTGAAAATTAAAACTGAAAATATAATCAGGCATTAATCACAAGATTTGTTTTGGCTTTCACTTTGTAGTAATTCACTGTGGACCACCAGTTTAAATCAGGTCCAATTACACCCAAGAAGTTTGAAATTTAGTGCTTCCTAATTGAATAGATGATTATTCTAAATAACTATTTTGGAATATTTAGGGGCATAGTTATAATGTGTATCTGAAGCTATTTAAAGTATTTGTATTTTTTTTAATGGAATCATGCAGCAGCTGTGGAAAGCAGCCATGAAATCCTGGTAAAAGATGCAGTTGCTTTGAAGAGTTACAGACAAGTGCTATTTTGATCTTTTAAATTGCTCAGTGTCTCTCTCTGTGTGTTATAACATAGAATAACAGTTGGGATCTTGGAGTTCTTCTAATCCAACCCCCTGCTCAAGCAGGAGACCCTAAACCATTTCAGACAAGTGACTGTGCAGTCTGTTCTTAAAAGCCTCCAGGGACGGCAAGGCATTCCACTGGTTAATTGTTATAGTATATTTTTGACAAAGTATGTAATATAGTATATGTTGCTATAGTATATTTTGCTGACTTTCTTTTTTCATGATCTAATTCTTAATTTTTTACTTTGTTTTTTATTATTGCATTTTGTAAGCCACCCAGAGTTGTAGCAGGTTAGAGCAACCTAGAAATCTGATAAATAAATAACCACCCCACTTCACAAGAATTTGATATTCTTGTTGGGGATCTCCTAAGTTTGTTAGAGATGAAAATGGAACAACCAGTCTTTTTCTCCTCTGAGCAAATATTAATTAATGCTGGTGATATTCCTGCCAGGGAGGATAAATGATGGGGGTTCAGGAAGCCAGAGGACCCTTATTCCTAAGAGCCTTCTTCTTTTTCCTGATTAAAGTTTCTATCTTCCCCTGAGATTAGATTATATGATGGTTTCAAAATGATTTTTCAGAAGTTGTCCAAGATCCTTCTCTCTACATTTGTCTGTATCAAATGTGCTTTTTATGGACGCTTTTCAGTATCATCTTGACTAGAGCCATGAAAATGGTAAGCCACCCTGGAGAAGCAGGATGGAAGAGCAACACACACTACTTTAACAACTACTTAACAACTACTTGAATGGTTTTTAAGAGAGAGAATATACAGTATCGGGGTGGGCTGTATCCATTTTTAAAGAGAAATGGAAGGGCCTTTACATAGCACTGCATTTCTTGTTTGTGTACAATAGTCTCTATATAAATTGTGAAGAAGTAGATATGCTGATGCAGAGTGCTGATTGTAGTATTTACTTTTGATTTCTTGAATGTCTTGCTTTATTTACCTAAAAGGGTTTTCCCCCATATAATTTACCTTACAATGGGAGTGTCATTTTAAAGTTATTGAGAATACGGTAATGGAAGCAGACCAGTTTTTCCCTTTTGTAACAATGGATTATCTCCCTTTGGGGTAAATACTGAAATTTAGTCATTTCTGTAATTGTCCAGAATTAGGAATTGTCATCCCTTCCCCATTTTTCCTCCCAGCATCATTGAGTATAGGATGAGAATCAAGATATGGCTGCGTTCTCTTTTCTATAGCTTTGAAAATATGGTGTGTTGAACAGGCATAGTTTTCCATTGCCTGGTTGTTTTATTTTCCATCTATACAAGCAAAGCTTCATAGCTTCACTTCCATCTGTATGATTTTGTGTTCTTGTGATGGAGCCAGATACAAAAGTACTCTGAGATGGAAAGGGAAAAGGGAAAGGGAAAAGACATAACAGTAACATACAATTAGGACAAGCTTCAATTTCAAACCCTGGTTTGTTGGTTTCAGATCAAGGCCATGACTTGTCACATATTAAATATAAAACAGAGTTTATTGAAAGCAAGAATGGGTAACCTGGTCACCTGCAGATAATTTCTAGACCTAAAGCCCATGCCACCTTAGCCAATTAAGTAATCAAAACCCTTTTAAATATTTACCCCTGGACTTGTAGGGTATGGATCTACTGAGGCAAAAATGAAAGAGGTGCCTTAGAAAACAATGTTCAAAGTCTGTTAATATGAAAAGGCAGAATGAAAATGCTTAGGATTTCAACTTTGGGTTGGCATTTATATGTAGGGCTTGAATACTATGTTCTGGAGTAGGCAGATGTCCTGCAGTATTCCTTAAGGCTTCTTCATTGTTTGCAATAAAATAATTTCTGTATGTTCAACCTGGGAAACAATACAGAAAGAATAGCTGTACATACATGACATGGGTGAGATTATACAAATGCTATAATTCAGTACTGAGGTTAGAGGGCATAGCAGTCTCAAGATTGTTTCGGGTTAAACTAATTTCCCCTAAACAACTATCTTCTCCAAACCAAACAAAAGAGATGACTGGGTTAACTCTTCTTGCTAATGGTACAAAGTGGTTCTCAAAAATGGGAAATTAGCAACTCTCTTAAGCTCTTTGTTTTCTTTTTCACTTCTCCCTCTAGCAGTCATTTAAGGATGAATAGGGGAAGGAAGGAAGGAAGGAAGGAAGGAAGGAAGGAAGGAAGGAAGGAAGGAAGGAAGGAAGGAAGGAAGAATGTGTGGAAGCTTCTCCCAAATTAGTCATAGGTGGTGATTTGACTTGGAGCATAGACTTAAAAAAAAAACTAATAAGGGCCAAAATGTGATAGCCTCTCAGCCATCTCATTGTATCTGGAAGTTCATCAAATATGGGCAATCTTAATTTGATTGGGATATCTTTGTTCAAGCACTGTTGATGCAGGGCATTTTTAACCCAAGACATAATTAAATAGGTTCAGTGCCAAGTGAACATAGTGTATGTATCATTTCTACCTGAATCACTTTATACCTCTTATTGAAGAACATAAAAGTTCTGAAATGTTTGTTAATCATTATAATTGATTAACATTAATTGATTGGTTACACTCAACTCATAGATGATTAGACTTATAGAATAAACTAATCAAAATCAAGCAAATCACATTTTGGTTTGGTGTGTATTGTGTGATCCAAAGCAGTGGATCACAGTGTTCTGATATATAAAATGTCCACTGTTTGTCCTATCCTTCAGGTGTACAAAAGCATAGCAGGTATCACACAATGCTGTACGTCATTGTTNGTTACACTCAACTCATAGATGATTAGACTTATAGAATAAACTAATCAAAATCAAGCAAATCACATTTTGGTTTGGTGTGTATTGTGTGATCCAAAGCAGTGGATCACAGTGTTCTGATATATAAAATGTCCACTGTTTGTCCTATCCTTCAGGTGTACAAAAGCATAGCAGGTATCACACAATGCTGTACGTCATTGTTTTACTATGTAGTAATGTCATGATTCATTGCTAAAATGTTGTTTAGAAATTAATACTGTATTAAGCTAATTTGAGGCCTTTGACTAGAGTGAAAAATAATTCATAATAATCATTGCCCAGGAATCCTATCAGGGCAAGGCTTCAATAATCTGCAAGTTTCCTCTGTAGCAGTATGTTCCATTCATGTATGTAATGCTGTGTAGTGCAAAGTGCAAAGTTATGATTGGCTTGAAATACCTTTCTCTAAACTGCTTAAATACTATTTTTGTGTTGCAGGTAAAAGCCACAGGACAAGAACTCTTTGACCAAGTTTGTGATGTACTGAAAATTAAAGACCCTCATTTCTTTGGCATCAGTGTTGTAAAAAGTAAGATCACTTATTTGACAGATATCCATAGCCTGTACCTAAGATAGATTTAAGCAGGCATGAAATACAACTCAACATCCTTTCAACACTAACCTGTGAATATGCATATATGATAAAGGGAGAGTCTCTTTATTTGCACTTATTTCTCTTTTTCTCTCTCTTTCTTTCTCCCTCTCTTTTCCTACCTTCAGCCATTCTTTCTGCCAACTTTTCTTTTCACTTCTAGGTAGAATTTAAAGCATTGTTTGTGTAACAAGACTGACTATTTGCAAAGTCATCACAAAGTCAGTTTCTTTTATAACTTGCAAAGAATGTTGTTTCTACAAAAATCTGAAGCACTTTGAACTTTATTAAATTATGCCATGGGAAAGGCTTACAAATCATTCCAACATATTAGACAACATTTTTGTAGCTAATCCTTGTCACCTTGATACCCTGGGAATATTTGCATGTGATATAATTCAAAAAGAGATTCTATAAGAGAAAACCAACCTTCGGCGTTTGGATATCTGGTTCAGCCAGTGTTTTGTAAACACTGGGTGGACTGTTGTGTGGAATTTGTTTTCTCTCCACAAATATTCATTCATTATATGAGTATTTCCTCTCTTAGATGTCAGAGTATTGCTGTGATATTTTTTTAAAAAAACAAAACAGTCTCCCTCAAAATATAATGGTGAAGTATTCCTGAGGTAAAAATGATCACTCTTAGGTTTTGCATGTCAGCTGTGGATAGTTTGATGCTCTTCAAAGTTATGGCTTCAATCAACTTCAGTCAGCATGGCCAATGTCAAAGGAATATAGGGACTGAAGTCTGAAAACCTGGAATCAGAATGTTTATTTGAGTGCTGCCTCTGTTTTCTTCTCTGTGTATTTGATGTTCCTGAGAGGAGGGGGAAATCCATTGGTGCTTTTTATCCATTGAAGTCAGTGTCTTAGTGGCAGGGGCTATGTATGGAAACTCAAACATTTCCACACTTAAGAAGAAAGTCCATCATGAGTGCGCCTGGTCCAATTGCTTTGTCCAAAAGCGTTTGAGACTAGACCGTCTGGAATGTGGTTATCTAACTTTATGTGTTAATAATCCCTATTAAATTTATCTCTTTTGACCCAAGGTAATGATTATCAATTGATTAACTTCTTCTTTATCGCAATTCATTTAGCATCAGTAAGGACATAATAATCCTTTGCCATATTTTATTCACTGCAGAAATTAATAGTTAAGCAGGGGGATCAGGATTTGGCCCTCAAAATACATTATTTCCTCCCTCGTTTGCACCTCAATATAAATTTGAATTCTCTGTATTCAAAAATAGAGATACTGCACACGTGAATATAATGCAGAAGTACTTATATACGTGACAGTTTGAAGCTGGTCCAGTAGGCATAATCCTAGGCTAAAATGAGAGTTTCCCTGGATGAAACTTGTTATTCATCTGTCATTTAAAATGAGAATTACACACTTCAGAATTATTTTTGTGGTCTCCCAAGAAGTCACATGCATTTTTAAAATCAGCTTTTCTTCCAAATCTATGCTGTTCAGTCAGGCTGAGTCAATGGGGTTTAGACATGACCTCTGAGGAGGTTTTCTTGCTTTCTTGCTCATTATTATTTATAAAGGATTTGTTTTCACCCAGATTTCTGATTTCTCCCCCGGCCCTCTTTTTTGGGTCAGGAGAGTCTGATGGAAGATTATAACTGCCCATGCTCACAATTGCATCAGACTTGGTTAGAAAGAATGGATAGGGCTGGCATTTGTGGTAGTGGCCACGCCATGAACAGAAACCAAACCCTTCCCCCGGTTTTGTGGAGAAGGGATGCTTTCAGCAGTATTACACTTGGCATCAGTTAAACTCTAGCAAAATTCAGTAGCGCAGATTTATTTGCAGGACTGTCTCTTCTCCCCAACCTTCCCCCTTCCCCCAAACAGGCCACCTTAATCAAATGAGCGTTCAGGTATCGTTTTTTCAGGAGAATATATCTCCCCCTCCCCCCACCCCCAAAAGAGAGGAAACTTAAGCACATGACAAGGATCTCTAAACTTTATCTTTAATCTTGGAAATACACATTCTTGCCTGCTGCTTTTCTTGTGAAAGGTGTGAGTGTGGGGGGAGGACAGCTGAGCTGTGGGGGGTTTTGTAGCCGGAGGATTACCCTGCAAGTTGGCATTTTGACAACATTAACCTCATTAGAGTTGGAATGTAAGGTTGCATTCCTGCACGAAGGCAGCAACTGCAGGGTGAGACTGGGGACAGGTTGGCGATGGAGGAGCAAAAGGAGGGGGGGCACTTGGCAGAGGAGGGCAGGCAGGTCACTTGGTGTTTACAGAAATTCCAAAATGGCTTAGTGAGTCACGAAGGTTGACTCTTGGTGCAAAGAAATTAAGCTTGGCTCCCATATTTGGTCTTCCCAATCCTTCCCCCACCCAAGCAATTAAATACCTAAATTCCTCTTTAGGTACAAAATAGTCTCAGAGGCCAATTCTTAACAAAAAGGGAGCTAAGCCCCCAGGTGGAGTCCATGAGGCTAGCTTGGGATGGGAGGGAGGGAGGAAAGGAAGGAAGGAAGGAAGGAAGGGAGGAAGGAAGGGAGGAAGGAAGGAAGCTTATTTACCTTGACATAAAGCATAGCAGAGAGTTTCCCCCTAGACCTGAACAACTACCTGGGAGGTTGGTTGATAATTAGTGAGATCATTGCAAAAAGGGTTTAAGGGGAGTAGTTCTTCCTTTTTTCAGTTCTGAAAAGTCTTTTCAATAACTAATTGTAGGAAAAATTCCTCATTAATACCAGTGGTATTAATTTGTTCCTAGGAAATATCAACTTTTCTTAGGAGTGAAATGGAGAGAGATTGTAGTAAGATTATTACACTCACATCCCAACCCACAGAAATCCTTCAAATGATTGTGGTCCTGATAAATTACCAGCCACCTGATAAAACTAGTTGTGTTATATTGGGCCTATAACTGCTGTGGCTTCCTATATCTTTGTATACAACTGGAAAATTACAAGCTGGAATGTACCATCTTTCTACAATACAAAGTTTCACCTTACAGGAATATTTATGCTAGGGAAAAGCTGGCAAGAGGGTAGATGGCTATGTAAAATGAATTTTTAATATATATATGTGTGTATGGTAAACTTACAATTTATGCCAAATAATTTTATTAATCTGGTTGGCTTGCAAATAACTGTATTTCATAAAATATACCACAGATTTGGTTCCAAACTTTTTCTTCCATGAACAGTACCCATAAACACAGAGATCCATCAGAGGATGCTCAGACATTTTAATTACTCAGTTGGCAGGAAAGCAGAACACACTCCAAAAGATTTAATTGTATATTTAATTTTCTCTTTATATAAAATCCTGAGCATTTAAATAATTTCAGGTGTTCCTCCTACCATTTATTCTCTTTCCTTTTCAGATAACGAATATGTATTTATTGATCTGGAGCAGAAGCTTTGTAAATATTTTGTAAAGGAGTGGAAGAAAGAAGGAAGCAGAGTAAGTCATTCAATGTGTATTTATAACATTGCATTCTTTGCCGTGTTATATGGCTGAGGCTGCATCTGATGGAACTAAAGCTAATTATAACAGGTCCAATGTCAGTTTTATAGTCCACATACATTTGTCTGCTCCAATGATTTTTTTTTCTTGGGGGCTTTTGAAATTCTAACAATGCAATCCTGTACTTTAGTTATTTGTTTGTTAGATTTATATTTTGACTTTTATTCAGACTCCTGGGCAACAGTATGTATGTATTTATATTATGTGTTAATTATATTTTTTGCAAATAATTTAAGACAACGAACATATTTAACACAGTTTCCTCCTCCTATTTCCCCCCCCCCCCAACAACAACCCTGTGCGGGAGTTGGGCTGAGAGGGAATGGCTGGCCCAACATCACCTAGCTGGCTTTCATGACTAAGGCAGGACTTGAACTCATGGTTTCTTGCTTTCTAGCCTGGTGCCTTAGATTAGAGTAGACTGCCTCTCTATGCATGTATGTATGTAGCATTCTTTCTTCTCCTTTTTTCCTACAAGAGTAATCCCATGAGGTAGGGTGAGTATCCATGGCTACAAGTAGACATGTATCTGCATCTCTCCAGTGCCAATCCAACACTGTAATCGCTAGGCCACACTGCCTCTCTACTCAGAAATAAGCCCTGTATAAATGTATATTGCTGATTGTTAAGGAAATATGTCATTCCATGAGAAACTGATCCAAATGTCATGGCTTGCTTTTGGGCCAGTATTTAGTGTTCTGTATTTGTTCATGTTTCCAATGTTTTGCTCTAGGTATAGCAAGGTTTTTCAGTTATTGTTTATTTATGTTATTTAAATTTAGGCTTCATTGTTTGTGGTTCCACAGCCATAAACTTCAAAATGAGCCAGAATAGAACTTAAGTATTATGTATCTTTGTCAATTTATCTATTTACGTTGGCAGCCACATTTTCATGTTGGCTGAAACGTACCTGGTTAAATATGTGGGCTTGATTATGTAGGATCTATCAGAAATCAGTATGAAAAAGACAGAGACCAAAGTATAAGAAGTTTAATATTTTAAAATAAAGTTGTAAATAAAATACCAGTAAGCATCAACACACAGGTATTTGTCACTTGATGGAAAGTTCAGGCAGATAGGTGCCTGTTAATAGAAAACTATTTCTTTTGGTTTTCCTTATATTTCACTTAAAAACTGAGGGACAGATACCCAGTACAATCTGATTCTGGTTAAAACAATTTTAATCTCTGTTGTTACAGAAAATCAAACTAGTGCAGAACCAGGTTCAGAGATAGTTTGATGCTTTTCATAAATATAACCTGCAGATTGCTGTTTGGGATCTTCTATTTGGGATCAATTATGTCAGTAAACTATTGTGATTAAGTTAAGTCACCAATGGGCTCAATTCAATCACAATAGTCTACTGACACAATAAACAGACAGACAGACAGACAGACAGATGGATGGATGATAGAGGAAGTTGTCTGACTTCTCTTTTGCTATTTTTATTTCAAAGGGAACAGAAAAGTTCATCCCTCCTTTGGTTGCATTCTTCAGAGTACAGTATTATGTAGAAAATGGACGAGTTATAAGGTACTGTTGATTATTACTTTTTTAAAAAAAAAAAACACCGTACATTAATGATCACCCTTTTGTTCTTCTATTTAATATAATGCCGTATTTAGCTTTCTATAACCAGTTTACTTAGAAGAGGATGGATTGTGAATGTGTTGGATTCAAGTAGCTTAGCCACACTGTCAAACACAAAATGATAGTTTGTCACTAAACCATTCTTCCATCACATGTGACATCTTCTGTAAATGGAAATCTAGTTTGCTGTGTTTGATTAAGGTATATATAGTTTGGCAACCTGAAGAGAAAAATGTTGCCTCTCTTTCACAATTGAACTTAGATTAATTCTTTCATTAACTGTATTACCTATAATGGCCTGTTGTCAAACTTGCAGAGCTTTTTTTGCATAGCAAACATGAAAGAATGAATGGCAGGTGCATTGAAACACCTGTGCAGACACCTTTGAATGAGCTGCATTCTCTACCAGGTGATCTGGATTTGAAAAGGAGAAGGTGATATGTAGCATGTGCGAGCATGCACATCACACACATGGGCATCACTTTAAATCAGGGGTCTTCAAACTTGGCCCTTTTATGACTTGTGGACTTCAACTCCCAGAATTCCTCAGCCAGGCACACTGGCTGAGGAATTCTGGGAGCTGAAGTCCACAAGTCATAAAAGGGCCAAGTTTGAAGACCCCTGCTTTAAATCAAATCCAAGGAAGCTTTGTCTTTTCCTGATTCACATGGCTACTGCTGTCTGATTTCAGGAAAAATGAATTGTATTTATGTGGCCTGTCCAAATCACCTTTTTCCCCTGCACAACACTCTTTTGCATATATAAAATGACAATGATTTATTAAACTTTTTTGCTGCACCAGTCTGTACGACTATGGGGAGCTCATAACAATCAAATAAATTACAATAAAGTCACTAAAACATAAAAATGAAGAAAATATGGCAAGCAAAGTGTGTCGGGGGGGGTCTCACTCTCCCTTGTCAAAGGCCTGTGTGAAGAGCCAGGGCTTCATGGCTCTTCTAAACAACAGCAGAATGGGGGCCATCCAGATCTTGTAGAGAACCTTGTTCCAGAGGGCAGATGCTATTAAAAGTGTGATTCTGGGGTTCTGAAAGATGACATTGTTTAATCAAAGGAATTTAGAGCATATCAACCCAGCTAGGCAGATATTATGGGATATACATGGTGTCTTAAGTAACCAGGTCTTATGTCATGAAGGGTTTTATAGATAACAAACAGAGCCCTGAATCACTTTTAGAGGCAAATCAATAACCAAATCAGTTGATGAAGTAGACTTATTATAGTGCCAAGGCATGCTCATTCATTCGTTCATTTGCTCATTCATTCATTCAGTTAATTTCTATAGCTGCCTAGCTCAGTCAATTACTCTGGGTGGTTTACTTCAAAAAAAATATTACAATTAAACACTAAAAAAAAACAATAGAAACATCCAAAATAAATATACAATGCAGGTTAGTTAGTAGTAAAGCCAGGAAAGGGAGCCCTTGACACAGGCTTGGGAATATATCCAGGTTTTTAGGTCATTACGAAAGGCTAACAGGATTGGGGCCATTCTAATCTCCAAAGGGAGGGTGTTCCATAGAAAGGGGCCACTGTGAAAAAAAACCTGCCAGTCAATACTCTTCGGCTGATGAGATCTGCAGCAAGCCCATTCTGCTGGATCAAGTTGGGCAGGTAAAGATTGTTGGAAAAAGGTGATCCTTCAAGTAACCTGGTCTGAAGTCATGTAGAGCTTTCAAGGTGACAACCAGGCAGAAGTGGTGTTACGCGTGCTGTATATTTGGGACCATTTATTACCTGTGCAATCATGTTTTGCACCAGTTGAAGTTTCCGAATGCTCTTCAGGGGCAGCCCATGTAGAGTATGTTGCAATAGTCTAAATGATATGTTACAAAGGCTAGGAAGGCCTTTGCACACCTGGTGTGCAATCTGGGGATCCTCTTAGACTCGTAACTCCTGCTCGAAGAACAGCTGGCAGCCGTGGCTAGGAAGGCCTTTGCACACCTTGGGGTGGTGCACTAGTTGTGCCCATTCTTGGAGTAGAACAGGGGTGTCAAACTGTCAGCCCGCAGGCCGGATGCGTCACGTGGAAGCCGTCCCCACCCCATTGCCGGCAATGGCAAAACCAGCCCAATACGTTGCGCGACGTCATGTATATCACAAGTTTGACATGTCTGGAGTAGAGCCTCCTCCAGATTGCACACCAGGTCTATTTGGAATACTACAAACCCACCCAGAACTAAAGATGGAAGGACCTTTTCTATGGAAGGTCCAAATACCCATAGTCACTCCATCTTGCCATTACTGCTTGCTACCACATTTTACACCAATTGAAGTTTTTGAATTGGTCTTCAAGGATAGCCCTACGTAGAGAACTTTGCAGTAGTCAAGCCATGACATTATCAGGACATGAATGACCATCTGAAGTACCCCCGATCTAGGAACGGGCAATACATTGCAGACATGCTACTGAGGAAGCATAGTAGACGTAAAAAACATAGGACGCTTCCAGATGTTCTTTATCAGCTACCTCATTTTCATAGTAATATGTAATAAAATATGACAAACTACAAACAATTCATCTTCTACTCAACATTTAATTACAGATTTTTGTGAGGGGAGGCGGCTTAGTTTTATTAGTGAAGAAAAAAAGTAGGAGTCGAGGGGGAAAAATAGAACTTGGGATGGATTTGATTCTTATGGAATGCAGCCTGCAAGAGACACCTCCAAAAGGTGGTTCCAGTCCAAATGGGCAAGTAACACAATATATTTGTGTGATACTGCAAGCTGAATTTGTGTCCTTGGGTTAGTCAAGCAAGAAACTTTCGAAAGGTCTAAATTGAAGCTTATGCTTTGCATTTGCATAATCGTTTTTTAAAGTTTATATTTGAACAAGACTGCGTTGATTCTTTTCCTTTGGGCTGAAGGAAGGACATCTCTCCCCCGCCTTTATAAGAGTGTTTCTCACAGTATCCCTTACTGTTTTCCAAAGCCTCTTGGTCAAAGCAAAACTCTGTAATTATGAGTGCTCCTTAAAGTATATATCCTTAGCCACAATCCTAGAAAGGTAGCTTCGTGTTGAAATGATCTCTTTGTTTCTCTTATTATAAGAAAGCCTCCCCTTAGGAAGCCATCCAGAGGTCATTTTTGTACACAATTGTCCTCTAAATGCCCCATTGTTGTAATGTGGGGATGACAGAGGTAAAATAACTTTCTTTATCATCTGTCTAACTAGCAAGGAAAATTCAGTTTAAGGTCAACTCCCTGGAGTCTTCTCTCTCTTTTTGGTTCCTTTGAATCTTTGATGATTCATGGCAACTGCTTGGACAAGTCCCTGGAGTTTTCTTGGCAACATTTTTGGAAGTGGCTTGCCATTGCCTCCTTCTTAGGGCTGAGAGAAATTGACAAGCCCCAAGGTCACTCAGCTGGCTTCATGCTAAAGATAGAACTAGAACTGCTGGCCTCCCAGTTTCTAGCCTGATGCCTTAACCACTAGAATCATTTGGTTGTGGTTATTTTGTGATGAATTAATTTGACTCCTTTTACCAGAAAACCAGCAGGGCTCCCCTTTTTTACAGAAGGGCTAACTTCTAAATTTACATAGAAGGTTTCAATTATTTCCTCACTTGAGAAGAGCCTAATGCTGGGAAAGATTGAGGGCAATAGAAGAAGGGGATGGCAGAGAATGAGGTGGCTGGATGGAGTCACTGAAGCAGTAGATGTGAGCTTAAATGGACTCCAGAAGATGATAGAGGACAGGAATGCCTGGAGGAACGTTGCCCATGGGGTCGCGGTGGGTCAGACATGACTTCGCAACTAACAACAACAAAATGATCTGGACTTCCAATCACAAGAAGAATGTTCATGGCCTCTGCAGTCATGCCTCTGGGCTTGTTCATGGGGGCTAAAGGCAGGGCCCATTTATGTCTGCTTTAGGTGGGGAATGGCTGAAGCAGACATAATCCTCTTCTGAAATCAGAAGATACTTTGCTGTTCATTCCAGGAGAAACCAGATCCCCAGAAAGGCAGAAATGTTGTACAAAGCAAAACTCCCAGACATTTTCTAGACTGGGGTTTTCTCTGTTCATAGCATTCTTTTGGCTGCTGAGAAATAGAATTCCAAAAGCAGCTGTGAATGTAGAAAATGGCGCCCAGGTGCTTTATTGAGGCTTGCTGAGTACATTGTATCAGAGTTGCTCTGTGTATATTTTATGTCAACAGCCTTCATGTAGAATCAGGGCAACAAAGTATGGAATACGACCCTCTGTAGATTTCTTCTCTCTCAGATTACTCCCCTCTATGCCTAATTATTCAAAGTAGTATAGAGTTTGTTCCTTAGCTAAACTTCTAACTGGTCTGGCTTCCCTGAATTCAAAGTTAAAATTCCCTTCACCCATAGTTAGTACGGCCATTGCTTCTATTGGTTAAGTTGCTGAGAATAATAAAAATGGTCATTTGGTAATCTTTGTAGAAAACTGAGTAGAGAAGTTGCCTTAAATAATAGCCAAGGAGTAATTCTGTACTTCTCACATGTATCATCTTGAAGGAAGATCTTAGACTATTCTCTAAGTAACATACCTAACAATATATGATTGGAATTGAATTTTCATCAGTATAATGATTCTCTAATGATGGGAATTTGGTTACATGTCCTCCTTTTCCTCCTTCTATTATTTTGCTTTTAATTAATGGTCTGTCCTCATTGTTACCCTCCTCTGCAGTGACCGGGTAGCCCGACATTATTACTACTGCCATCTGAGGGAACAAGTGTTGAAGTCACGATGCACCAACAAAGAAGAAATTTACTTCCTACTGGCTGCTTATGGTCTGCAGGTTGACCTTGGTGATTACAAAGATAATGTCCATGGAGAGAACTATTTTGCACCTCAGACATATTTCCCTCAATGGGTGAGTCTGGATACAAAGCTAAACTATTAGCCTTTGAGGCACTGTTGAGTTCAAAGAAGCTTAAGAATATTTCTTCTTTTGCACGTTCTCTACATTCCTGTTTCACCTTTGCCTGGACAGGATACAAGTAATCTGAATTCACCCCACAATTGATGCTGGTCACATCCTTGCAAGATGAGCCACTCAGATGTGCTTTTTCTCATGGCAGTTCTGTAGTTCTCCCGGAGTCTCTGCTTACAGATCTTCAGCAAGTGAAGATGTTTGAAATGAAAAATGGGGGATGGCACTGAGAGAGAGTATAGAAACAAGTTTTTCCTACCAGCAACCTTCTTAAATCTTCAGTCTTTCCTGAAAATTCCCCATCCAATAAGGTCCTTAAGACTGCAGGGTGGAAAAGGGACACAGGGAATTCTCCTGAAGCAAATATTTCACTAGCCATAGCCTGTTCTCCCGAATTCTCTGGAAACTAGGCTGAATCGCCAGAAATACATCCCTGAGGGACCAGGAGAGAATTCCATACCAAAGAAGGGTGGTTTTAATATTATGCAAACACACATCTTCCTAATACAGTGCTTCAGTTTCAGCCAACCACGGTTTTCTCTCCTGTGGATATTCTCCATTGAGAATAAAATTAACCTAAGTGATGTGGGAAAGGTGTAGCACTGATCTGTTCTCAGAGCCAGTTTTTGTACTAGAGTCCAAAACTCCTTGTCCTTGTCTTATTATTTGCCTGCTATCAAATAAGTAGGTAATTTATTATTACAAACGAACCTGGCATCCAGTGAGATGTGTCTCTCCCTACCTCCCCACCCCACCCCAGGTATGGCAGTGAGATTGTGCATACAATATTTCTCCATTGATTCTGAGGTTCAGGATTGTTGCAGCATGAAGCAAAGAATTGTGGTCATGGTCATAGCTGTTGGGGAGGAGGCCAAAAGCAGCAAGCAAACACGCAATTTTGTTTGGAAATCTGGTTCCTAAACCCTGGGTGCTGAGCCGATGAGCTAAGAAAGATCAGGCCCCCAGGCAGCCAGATAATTAACACTGTGTGAAATTTGATGAGGCACACAAAGAACAGACATACCATAGCCGCCTAAGGGATCCTCCCTCTAATTAAGAAGACATTCAGGAGGAATTCTTGTCCAAGGTAGATCTTAAGGGCTTCTTAAAGGTCAGACAGTGATTAGGCAGAAGAATGCTAGCATAGTTGGTCTCAGTTGTAAAAGCTCCCTAAATGCATACTAACTCCCTAACAAACGTGGTCATATATAGGCTGGTTACTAAGAATTGCAGAGAGTCTCTGGGTCACCCACAGAGACAAAGCTGATCAAGTTGGAAGAAAAATCTCCAGCTGAAAGATAGGTAGAGCCTCCATATATTGAGAAGTGTCCAGGGGACTGTAAAATTGCCAGGTGAGATCCATGAGTCTTGTACTCTCCTCATTGCCATCCGTTGGTTTCGGCCAGCTTTTCAGTTTTATGAAATTTCTGTCCCACCTTTATTCCAGGAGTTCAAGGTAGCATAGATAACATTTCTTCCTCTATTTAAGAATATCCCTGCATTTGGGATATCGTCTTTAATGGGGGATATGTGGAGATTACTTCCACTTTGATTGGTTGGTCCATTTTTCTGCAAGCAAAATGACTAGGAGGCCCTGATCTGCCGATTAGGAGGGGCCATTGCTTTGCTTCACTGAATTGCTTTGAAGGTGTGTTTGCTCAGACTTCTGATGAATTGAAGAACTCCTTTGAAGATCTGCGTAACCCTACTTCTCAAACCTTCTTAGATTACTCTCTTACTGAATACCTATGAACTGTCATAGAGGCCAGCATGCAGGAGAAATTCTTCTTGGTTCACACACTTTGAAAAGCTAAGAAGCTGTTGATTCTAATCTAGGGTGATAGTCAAAGGTGACTTAAGATATCATGGGCTTTCTGAATTCTTTCTACATCTCTACAGTCATGTTTGCTTACATTAGATCAATTATCAGTTATAACCATTTTGATGAGATAACAAAAACTTAAAAATAAACTAAGTTAGACTTCCCCAACTCCGGCACCCTCCAGGTGCATAGATTTCAGTTCCCAAAATTCATTTACTATGGCCATTGTTAAGTATTTGGATGACTGCAGTGCATACATCTGGAAATTCCCTATGTAGTGAAGTCTGAACAGAATAGTCTATTAGCAAAAATATCTTCTGAAGACAGAGCTTTTAACATTCAATTTTTATTCTGCTGCTGTCGGATAGAAAAATTGCATCTCCTGAGCTTCTCTCCAGATTAAAATTTAGATTTACTT
The DNA here is from genome assembly GCF_001527695.2 of Protobothrops mucrosquamatus. NCBI lineage: Eukaryota > Metazoa > Chordata > Lepidosauria > Squamata > Viperidae > Protobothrops > Protobothrops mucrosquamatus. The sequence continues at coordinate 1,018,729 of NW_015386211.1, read as the reverse complement.
AAATTTACATTATTTTGAAAATCATGAACATACCTACCATAAATGTGTTTTATTATTATTTATTGAGCAGTTTTGCCATGTACTTAAAAGGAGACAAAATTAGAAAGTTCTTATTATATATGTGGCAAGTAATAATAGCTAACTCCTTTGGGGGGGAAAAAGATGTGTGCATATTTGTATTTATTTTAACTTGTTTTTATACATTTGAATATAGTTCTTCACCTTGTTTGGAGTTCAACATGCTGTATAGTTTAATTGTTTTTCACATTAAAAATAAAGTACATAATAAAAGCCTTAATGTTCCAAGAAACTGTAGATGAACATAATTTGGGAAAGATATATTTATAAAATTAAAGAGATGGTAATGAAGGCATTGGGCAGGCCTCTTTGAGTGTGTTCCATAGTCAGGAACAGCAGCTGAAAAAGCTCTCTATTTGGCAAAGATGAGCAAATGAAAAAGTGCATTCTCACAAACACCTTGCACTGTATGGCGGTTAAGAACTTTTGAGACAGTTTACTTTTAGTTTAAAATTACCATTTGTTGAATTTTAGCTGCCTTCTCCTGTCAATATAATGAAGGGAAGCTGATTATGGTTTTTCCCCCCTTCTGATAGATAATTGCCAAACGAGGGAGCGATTACATCCTAAAGCATGCGCCACAGATGCACCGAGAACAGAAAGGGCTGTCAACCAGAGAAGCTATTCTGAAGTATGTCAAGGAGTCATGTCTGCTGGAAGATGTCCCTGTCCACTTCTACAGATTGCATAAGGTGCAATAAGAGGTCTATTTTCAAGCTTCAGAACCAGGGTGTCCAACTATGGCAACTTTTGGAGACTTGTGGACTTCAACTTCCAGAATTCTCCAACCAGCCATGCTGGCTGAGGAATTGTGGGAGTTGACATCTACAAGTTTTAAAAGTTGTCAAGGTTGGACACCCCTACTTATAATGTTTTGCCTGCCAGTAGATCTTGTTTGTGCTCCTATCCTATAGATGTATTTTGAAAAAAGCTGTAGCTATCAGAATGTGATTCAATAGCAGGGGTTTTCACCTCTCTAGAATAGTCAGTAAAAGAAAGCTTGCTTTCTGTCAACCTTCTGCTTTCATCTAATCTCATATTTTCCTTCTCTTTTAAGATATCCATGGATTTTGCCTGATGTAAGCTAAAAGTGCTAAAAAGTGGCAAGATCTAACATGTCTCATGCCCAAGTATGCAACAGGTTGAAAATTGGTTGCCTTAATACTTGGATTCCTGCTTAACTTGAAATACTGGAGGGAGGGAGTGAGTGAATGAGTGAGTGATTATGAGTGTATATGTGCTCCTCCCCCCCCCATCCTCCATATGCCGATGGATGGGCAAACTGTATTAATTCTCTTTCACTATTGCTTTCTGTGGTGTTGGTGGTGATGTTGAAGAAGAAGAAAAAGAAGAAAGATGGATAATTGTTTATGAAGTGGGCATAGATTTCAATCTAAGGTTTCAAAACAACATTGTTAAACTGCTGATAACCTTCACAAGAAGCTCTTTCGTAATCAGCATAATTGGATAAAAGAGAAATCTGGAATTACTACCCAGAGTTGCACCAGTCAAAACCTAATCCTTAAAACTGTTAATTCCCTAATTCATAGCTCCTGTTTATCATGGGTGGATGCTGCCTAGAGATGAAACCAAGAGAGAGAACAAAAGACTTCCATGCATCCTGCTGAGTGCTTTTCTCAGAGATCTTGTGATGGTCTTGGCTAATCCTTTGGAGCTTGACTTGTCAGCTTATTGGCTAAAAACCTGTGTTTGCTAAGAAATGCTCTTCTCACTTGATCTTCCATTTCATCAGTCCTGAAATGACCTGAAAAGTTTGGTGCAAGTGACCCTTTAGGCCAGGAGTCTTCAAACTTGGCCCTTTTATGACTTGTGGATTTCAACTCCCAGAATTCCTCAGCCCGCATGCCTGGCTGAGGAATTCTGGGAGTTGAAGTCCACAAGTCATAAAAGGGCCAAGTTTGAAGACCCCCTACTTTAGGCTGAAAAATAGTGATGGGGGAGGGGTGTTTTATGCTGCTTCCACCTGAAACTGCTCAGTGCTAGAAAGAAATATTTAGTATGGCTGGATGGGAATTCTGAGAGAAAAGGCTTTTCTTGATATTTGCTTTCCCTACAGAGAAAGCACCCAACATCCAGAAAAGAATAAAATGTGCAGCAACATGAGTATCTTTTGACAGGCTGATCGCAAAGAAATGAAACTTCTTAAGAACCAACGAAATGTCCAGTTCCATTGACCCGAATTCTTGAAATGCTATCGCAAAAAAGTTTTTTCTATATCACCTGAAAGTGGTCAAGTGAACCATTCTTCAGTTTAGAAAATAACAGTGCTGGACTTAACTTGTATTCACATAGGTTGCATTCACAGAGTACATGCCACAGGGTATTAAATCACCTGCATGAGCAAGTAAGCCATAAAACAGCTAACATTATACTCCAGCTTAGCATATGGCTCAAGTGTGCAAATGCAGCTGCTGGGTCTTTTCCTGATTTGGTTGAGAGCATTGTATGAACGCAACCACAGGGGTGGAACATCTACAAAGTAGACTTAACAGGAAGCAGGGAGAAGAGTGACAGTGTAGAGACACTTTGAGGTAATTGTTGCCATAGGAATTTCAGCTTGGAAACAACTTTATAATAATAATAATAGTAAAGTTGGAAGGGACCTTGAAGGTCATCTAGTCCAACCCCCTGCTCAGGCAGGAAACCCTATACCATTTCGGATAAATGGCTGTCCAGTCTCTTCTTAAAAACTTCCAGTGTTGGAGCATTCACCGCTTCTGGAGGCAGATTGTTCCACTGGTTAATTGTTCTCACTGTCAGGAAGTTTCTCCTTAGTTCTAGATTGCTTCTCTCCTTGATCAGTTTCCACCTGTTGCTTCTTGTCCTGCCTCCAGGCGCTTTGGAAAATAGCTTGACTCCCTCTTCTTTATGGCAGCCCCTGAGATATTGGAACACTGCTATCATGTCCCCTCTCGTACTTTTCTTCATTAAACTAGACATACCCAATTCCAGCAGCCGTTCCTTATATGCTTTAGCCTCCAGTCCCCTAATCATCTTTGTTGCTCTTCTCTGTACTCTTTCTAAAGTCTCAACATCTTTTTTACATCGCGGTGACCAAAACTGGATGCAGTATTCCAAGTGTGGCCTTACCAAGGCATTGTAAAGTGGTATTAACACTTCACATGATCTTGATTCTATCCCTCTGTTAATGCAGCCTAGCACTGTGTTGGCCTTTTTGGCAGCTGCAGCATACTGCTGGCTCATATTTAGATGATTGTCCACTAGGACTCCGAGGTCCCTCTCACAGTTTAAACATTCAAAGTGGAGGCTTGAGCAGCGCTTGGAACCTCCCTCCAGCAGATGTCGTCACTCCCAATTTGATTCAACCTGCTCCCACATGTCCACATCTTCTGGAAGCAGGCAGCTAAAACCTTCTGAGTCTTCAAGGCCAGCTCCTTACCTAGTACATTTCAGGCATTCATTCGAGAGCTTACTAAAGAATGGATAAGTGTAACAAAATCCTATCTTCCAAAGAAGGGTGCTGCTGATGGGAGATAACTTTGACCTAGTTCTAGCCTGCAACTGTGTCAGGTTGAGAATCACTGTAGGCCAGGCATGTCAAACTCGTGATGTCACCTGACGTCGTGCGACATATCGTGGTTTTTCCCCCATTGCCGGCAATAGGGTGGGCATGGTTTCACCATTCCCACGGGCCAGCAATTTGACATGCCTGCTATAGGTTATGGCTGTCTTTTGATGAGTAATAGCATCCTCACTAATTCTCAGGGAAATGAAGATGCAGAATTCCTTGCCATGTTGAATCTCTCTTTCTTCTCAGGATAAGAAGGAGGATCGTCCTACAGTCATCCTTGGTTTGACACTTAAAGGGATACACATCTATCAGGTAAGAACATCCATAGCATTGGAGTGCAGATATCCCTTCAGGTATATAAGATCTTACTTTATTAAGCTTGACTTTAATGTTTCCATTGGTCACATTTTAAATGTTCAAGTACATACAAATGAGTATTGTGCATGCAATGCAAAGTAGCCATGTCAGAATTAGGAAGTCAGTCCAATGCCAACAGACACAAGTTTTTTTTCAGAATACAAGAGTCATGTGTGTGGGAGTAGGCTTCTATTCAGAAACAAGTCACGTTAATTTCAGTTCAGTTCTTGGACATGAGTATAGAATTTCAGCCATAATATAGTATTATAACCAGAGCCAGTTTGGTCTAGTGGTTAAGACAACAGGCTAGAAAGCAAGAGATTGTCAGTTCAAGTCCCGTCCTAGCCATGAAAGCCAGATGGGTGACTTTGGGCTAGTCACTCTCGCTCTCAGCCCAACTCAACTCACAGGGAAAACAGGAATAGGAAGGTGTGTTGGATATGTCCTCTGCCTTGAGTTATTAGTAAAAATAATAAAGGTGGGATACAAATAAATAAATAAAATTAGTGTTAATTCTGTCCATTCACAAGAACTCATGTTACTTTCTTCTTCATCATTGGGGTTATAGGAGAGAGTGATAAGGTTTTTTTTTTTTGTTTTGAGATTTGGACATTGTTAATAGTACTTTGGATTTTATCACTGTTTGGTTAATTTTATTAATTATTACTGTCTTAATAAAACAGGGGTTCCCAACCACCGGGCTGTGACCAACTATTGGGTCTCAGCCCAATCAGAACTGGGCTGCACAAGCGGCAGGCAAGCATGTGCACATGCAACTCCATTTGCATGAGTGGGGAGCACTTACACTCATACATGCAACGAGCAGCAGGCATTTGCGTGTGAAGCTCCATTTGCACGAGCAACAGGCATGTACACTCGCCACTTGTGCAAATGGAGTTGAGCGCATGCACGGACCCATCCCCCCTCCTCCCTGCCAGTCTGCTAAGCCAGAAAGGTTGGGGAAGACTGCAATAAAAGATAAACCAGAAGTTTTCTGTAGATGTTTTGCTCATCTAATTCACTAAAAAAGTGGATTATATGATATTAGCTGAACATTTTAATTAAATTTTTATTCTGGCATTAGCTTATGGTATTTCTCTAAAGAATTTTAGTTACATAGTTGAAATGTACTGTCAAGTTATATATTTGAATTTAACCGGGGGAGGGGGGTTATATGACAACAAATACAACAAAGTAAAAATAAGCTTTTTTTAGCCCCGTTTAAGACTTGTTCTTGACTGGATTATTTTTTAATATCTTTATCCTTAGTAAATCACATAAACAATTGTACAACCTGTTAACCGGTCTAACCAGGTTCTGCTAAGTTGACTGGAGGTTAAGAATACCCATTTTAACGTATCACCATTAAAAGATTTAAATTTCCTTGATTAGTTAAAAAAAATTGCGAGATGAATTTTTCACATATATGAAAAATTTCCGCCAATGTGATAATTACTGTATATTGAATACTTTCCAAACATATGCTAAACATTGAATTATTACATCCGCCTCTTGAAAGAAAAGGGCAAAGGAATGTCAACCAAGTATCCTGGGGAAAAAATCAAGGAACCTTTGCTTAGTTATAAATTAAATCTATAAAAAAAAGAAAGAAAGGTCCCTGGTCCAGATGGATTTCTAACAGGATGATAGACATTATTTATCGAAATTTTGGCTTCAGTATTGTTGATAGTATATAAGGAAGTTAATGTCACCAGAACATTTCTTTCCTCATTTTACTGAGGCTTACATTCTGATTTACATATTAACATCAGGTAAAGAACTGATATTCAATGTTCTTGTTAAAACCTTGACAACAACTTTAGCATGGAGATTTCAAAATATATTTCCTTTCATAGTTCATCCTGCGTGATCCAGCTTTGCAAAAGTAAGGCAAACCTACAATAATATTAAACTATTAGTAGATAATTTTAGAAATTCAACATAAAAAATTAATTTTGGCACTTTCTTTAGATGCAGAAAAATCTTTAATCTTGCATGGATCAAGTTTTTGAATCATGTTTTTGATAAAAATTTATTCTCATGCGTTTAATATTGTTATAGGAAGTAAACCACGTTCGACAACTGCTTTACGATTTTCCCTGGTCACATATTGGAAAAATTGCATTTCTGGTAAGTGTTAAATAAGACTTCTTAAACTTACTTTTAGTTTAAATCATATGATTTGTTAAAAGCTTGGAACAGGTAAATATAAATTAAATATAAAATGTGTTTGTAGGAATATACATGAATCTGTACTGTATATACATGTGTGTGCTTATTCTAGCACAGAAATAGATAAAATGTAACTTAACCTGTAGTCCTGCAGTTCTTTTTCATGTACCCAGGAATTAATTCAAGTGAATTAAGTGGGCGTCTGTATAGAATTGTAATTGTAGTGTATTAAAATAAAATAAATTGTAGTAGCAATGCCAAAAGAGGGCAGTGATACCGTAGGGGGAGAAAAGAAACCTGCATACAGATGTAAGTTGAAGTGAAAACGGTCCCAATTTTTGGTTAGAGCTAACAACCTTTTTGAATAACATAGAGTACATATCCTTCACTGGTCAATCTGATGGCAAACTTGTTTCTTCTTCCATCTCATATGTTTGATAACCTAGGAATTAGTAAGATAGTGGGTCCGCTGAGCCCTCCCTGCTCTCCAAATGTGCTCAGAATGAACTCCACGTTCCCTTTATAGAGAGTTTCCAAGTTTCCAAGAAATGGATCTGACCAAGCCTGCAGTGCTTTGGAAAAGAAGTGGTAACAAAAGTATAACGTGCTGCAAGTCCCCTCTAGTGTATTTCTGTGAGGAGGAGAAAAATTCTGAGTGCTAGAAATGCGGTACGCCCACTGGTCTGGCTCTGGCAAAAACTATGGTGGTACATGTCCAACAGGCAAAGACAACCAGTCAAAAAGAATCCAATCATGATTTCCTTAGAATGGCGCATTTCCTTTAAGCTTATCACAGGAGACTGGTCGCCTTCTGATGAGCCTTCTAGCTTCTACATTGGCATATGCAACTGCCAGATCCCTCCAGGTGCACTAGGTGCACATAGGCTGCAAGAAGCCCGATTGTCTGCCTCTGACCACA
>NW_015386211.1:1008808-1011441 GCF_001527695.2 Protobothrops mucrosquamatus | reverse complement strand
AGGCAAAGACAACCAGTCAAAAAGAATCCAATCATGATTTCCTTAGAATGGCGCATTTCCTTTAAGCTTATCACAGGAGACTGGTCGCCTTCTGATGAGCCTTCTAGCTTCTACATTGGCATATGCAACTGCCAGATCCCTCCAGGTGCACTAGGTGCACATAGGCTGCAAGAAGCCCGATTGTCTGCCTCTGACCACACAGAGTATGGAGTATGGAGCCTCGGAGAGAAACTGTTTAAAGGCATCCATGCCTGTGTGTAAACTGCAGATACATTCTTTGCACTTGGAAAAGGCTTGAATTGAGCAAAAAAATTCCCAGAAAAAGAGTACAAAGATACAATCTCAACCTGTCAAAGTTTCTTTACCTGCTGGTGTGCCAGGATGCTGCTTTTATAACTGAGAGTAGTTTGGATCTTAAAAGATCTTGACATCTGAAGAAGCCAACCATTGAAGATATTGAGACCGGAATGATAAGCTTACTGATAGGAAGCGGTCATAATTCAACAGGAAAAGTTATATTTGAATATCCATAGAGAAATTTATTCATTAAAGCCCCTTTTTTCGTGCACAGTTTTTATGACTCGTTCCAATGTCTTTCAAAGACTTACATTTTTCCTTCCCTTTCCTCTCTTGTCTTCCTTTTTTCTTTTTCTTTTTAATTTAGGGGAAAAAATTTGTGATTCAGCCAGATGGTTTGCCTTCTGCCCGTAAGTTGGTTTACTATACAGGCTGCCCCTTCCGATCTCGGCATTTGCTACAACTGCTCAGCAACAGTCACCGGTTGTTTCTTAATATCCAGCCCATACTCAAACAGATCCAGATGCTGGAAGATGCAGAAGGTATGTGAAAAATGATGCTGCCCATAAAGATTTTTTTTTAAAAATGAAAGCCATGATTAAGTTGGTTGGTGGGTGGGTGTGGTGGGTGGGTGGGTTGAATATGTAAATATTTATTTGGTAAACCAAATAACAATTTGAGCCAGTTGAGACAAGCGGGAGCAATATCAATGAGTGACAATGTTGGGCATCTGCCAAAGTTTGTATTCTATCAATAGACTATCAACCAAGCCCCTAACCACTGCTAATCATTATTACCTTTTCTGGTTTGCTTGTCTTTGGAGCCAAAGAAGGCAGATGGTGAGATGAAAGAAGAGAAAGTTTTCTGACCCACTTTGGCATTTTATTATTTATTTATTTATTTTATTTAACTGAGCTAATGGGCCCCTCCAATTATTACAAACTCTGAGCAACTGACATACCCAGCATCCATAAAACAAATGACAACAGTGAATAATTACCCCCAATAAAACAGAATTTCCATCTCTAGACTGAGGCACTTAATTCTACATTACACAAATATCCTGCTGTAAGAAGGGACAGCCTCAGTTTCATAGGGGAAGGTGTACAGGTCTGCCTCCATTGTTCCTATGGATGGGACCCAATGAGATCCTATTCTTCCTGATCTTATAGGATAGGCAGATCCAGTTGGAAGTAGGTGGTCTCAAAAGAGGTGTGTGCTTCAGCTTAGAGCCATAATACATTCAGTGGACATTAAACAACTGCAAAATAAGCATAAAACTAGCACAAAAATTCACCTCTTACATTCAGAATAAATGTTGCATGTTGGTAGGGATGCATTCATACTGTTTCCAATTTATTTTTTCTCTGTAAGGGTATCCATTTTTTTTTTATTAATTTGAACACATGGAATAATTCCTATGCAAAAGAAGTATGGTTAAATGAAGAGCAAGGAAAAGTGCTATGTGGAACAATGCTGGAACAGAAGCAAATCATAAATGCTATATATGATAACTGTGTGGGATATTGTCTTTTTAAAAAAATAAATTAGTTCTTGGCTGCTAGGTTTTATTTCTCCTTTTCCTATAACATTTTTTGGTATCCATGGTGCACCATGGTGGCGCAGTGGTTAGAATGCAGTACTGCAGGCTATTTCTGTTGACTGCTGGCTGCCCTCAGTTCGACAGTTCAAGTCTTACGGCTCAAGGTTGACTCAGCCTTCCATCCTTCTGAGGTTGGTAAAACGAGGACCCAGATTGCTGGGGGCAATACGCTGACTCTGTAAAACCACTTAGGGCTATAAAGCACTGTGAAGCAGTATATAAGTCTAAGTGTTATTGCTATCACGTGGCTATAATTTTTTATATTAATTTAACTTTAATTATTATGTAAAATTCAGTTTATTTGTTTCTTTTTCACACTTTTCTTTGTCCCCCACCCCCTCCACTCTTCCAGAGAAAAAGAGGTATCGAGAATCCTACATCAGTGATACTTTAGAGATAGATTTCGATCCATCAGATAAGCATTCACACGACAGTGGAAGCAGCAGAGGAAGTGAGAGTAACAACCGACTGTCTCGACAGTCCACTGACAGCCATGGCAGTTCACACACCTCTGGCATTGAGGCCGACTCGAGGCAACACCTATCCATGGAGATGTCTGTGGACGAACCCTTTGGGCTGGATCCAGTTCATCAGAAGGAGCAGTCCTGCAGTTCCAACCTCAGTTATAGTAGCTCTGGAATTGATAGCGGCAGCAAAGAGAAAGCCGAAAATGACTTGCACGATGATGGTAAGTTGTGAAAGGACAGAATCACTAGTAGCAATTTTGTCTCCA
>NW_015386211.1:995359-1008424 GCF_001527695.2 Protobothrops mucrosquamatus | reverse complement strand
CAACACCTATCCATGGAGATGTCTGTGGACGAACCCTTTGGGCTGGATCCAGTTCATCAGAAGGAGCAGTCCTGCAGTTCCAACCTCAGTTATAGTAGCTCTGGAATTGATAGCGGCAGCAAAGAGAAAGCCGAAAATGACTTGCACGATGATGGTAAGTTGTGAAAGGACAGAATCACTAGTAGCAATTTTGTCTCCAAGACAAGATGGAAAAAGCAGAAAATGGTTGGCAGGTGGGTTTAGAAAAAGGCAGCATTCTTAGTAATTTTGCTTATATCGTGTCCAGAGGTGGAATTGGCAGTGGATGAACCAGACACTTTACCTGCGGATGAATTTCATTTTGAAGAAATGATCCGTGAGGAATCTATTGATTCTGAGGCAAAAGATGATATTTGGTGCCAAGGTAGGATGGCATTTGCATGATTCTTCTTCATGTTTCGGCATTGCCCCCTGTTAGTAAAATGTTGACATTTCCTATCTCTAGTTAAAACAAGCTGGATTACCAGTTGTTCAGATGAGATTAAGTTTACGTAAGAAACTTCAGTTCTACCCTTTTACTGAATTGGAAGAGTTTGTATGTATAAGGTGAAGGGAGATAATTATGGGCAGGTTTATTTGTCTATTGTTGATTAAGAAAGGTGCAAGGCCAACATTTTGTGTGGTCTTCATTTCATAAGGAATAATGATAAGTCCAGCAGTTTCTCTAAGCACTGAGGTTCCTAAATTGCTAAATGAACCATTAGTACATTCAGCACTTTTTATAGATTTTAGAAGCTTAAAGTCAATTTGAATATATAATATGTTTTGCTTTCTCTATAACTTGCTTTACAAATTGTTATTAAATACTTAACATGCATTTACCTGTGAGTACTAGTGTACCATAGTGTATTAGATAGGTATAATGTGATGTGTGAGCTGGTGGGCAATATACCACTATGATTTGCCAATAGGTGTAAAATATCAATTATATTGGGGGGGAAAGGTTTGGATGAAAAATTGAAAGTTAATTTATCATCTCTTATCTTCAGGAAGTAATCTAAAATAAGGGGATTCATATTACTGGAAGGTTTATCTTTTGAACTGAAGTTTTAATCTGTATGTAGGCATACCTATGAAATCAATGCATCCAAATCCAACCAAAACCAAGCATAGTTGGCCCATATATAGACGTACTCAAGCTTTGAATGAGGTTTACACTTCTTTAATGGGACATCTACATCTCTTGTGAAGTAAGAAGTAAGTCTTCAGAAATTCCAGTTCTGGCTGACTTGCTTGAACAATTTTAGGATCCCATCCTGGCAGCCCAGAGTTCATCATGCATTGAATTGAGTCAATTCTTTTGAATAAGATTGTATTGATTTATATGTTGAGAGCTGGCTCCAACTCTGTCTCTGGAAGCTGCAGAACCCATCTTCATTTTCAACTGTCACTCACTATCCTGATTTCCTCTCTGTCCCTCACAGATATTAATAAGAATCCTTTATCTTTGGTGCATGTCGCCGTAATAAATGTCAAAGGCCAGAGTGCAGACTCGCTTAATCAGGTAAGATCATGGTTCATTAAAGAGTGGAATGAAATCTCGTTTCATTTATCTTCTGCTATATCAAGGCACTTTGTTTCCTCTGTGAGTCCACAAGAATGCCACCATCACAAAAATTGTGCCACAACGGTTGGTGGCAGAGTGCTGAGAAATGAAAATCGGTTTTTTTTTTCAATGCACATTTAAATTAAAACAACGTGTTTTACATCAATTACTTGGGGGGAGGGAAACCAACCCAACCCCCCCCCCCCAATATTTTTGCCAAATACATTGTTCAGATTATTTAGCACTTAGTTTAGTGTATAGAATAGTGGGGATGATACGTATGGAGCTTAGAATGTAGCCATTAAACACTGGGTAACTTCATAATTGCTTAGTGGTTCATAGTTTTTTCACTGACAGAAGTTTCACAAGAGAAATGCTAATAATATTGGATGAGATGGATAATTGGGGGCAGCTTGCATAAACCAACTTTTTTTGATGTCCTGTTTGCTGAATCCTGCTTGCTTTAAAAAGATGTGCTCTTCTTTAATTGGCAGATTGCCCTGCCCAAAGCAGCAAAGGGCCCAGAGCAGCACAGCCAAAGTCTAGATGATGTCCGTCTCCGCAAATGTCTGCATCCGCCATTGAGCGCCACGTTGTCATCAGATACCTCTCACAGTTACACATTTGGTTGTGCCTTTGAGGATAAGCTAGCCAGCTATGGATGTGTGTATTCAACAGCCGATTGTAAAACTAAGTCAGCCCTCTATGGAAAGAGGTCCATGAACTGCTTGTCTTTAGATCTCTTGGGAGAAGATCAGTTCCCAGAAGAATTTGTGGTGTAGCCACATGGTGGAAGCTCTTGGATCATCTTCTCAGAACATCTGCAAAACCATTGAATTACTACTGTTGGGAAACAGTACATGCACAAGTATCTTTAATGCTTTATATCTCACTGGAATATTTTGTCACTAAGAATATAGCTGGCAAAGGACCTCAAATAGTGAATGTCCAACCTAAATGTATTTCCTCCTAGTCTGTTGCATCAGACACTTTTTCTTCACCTGGTTGTACTATGTATAATTTGGGGGGACATTTCCATTTTCCTGAAAGCAGTCTACTGCCAACAATTACCTACTATGCCGAAGCTTATGATTTCCATCATCATTGGCTTCATCAAGCTAGAATATGCATTGTTTTTATGAACTGTTTTTTTTTATTCATGACTCTCCTTCCAATTTTTTTTTTAATTATAAACAACCTTTTTTGCCTATTTTCAATGTGAATAAATCAATGTAGGTGGGGAAAACTGTTTTCAGGCTTTGTTTCTCCTTGTTTTATTTACTTCTATGTAGGGAGATATCCCTGTTGGTTGGAACCTGCTAATGTGCAATAATGTTTGTAGGGGCCTGATCTGTGTGACAGAATACTATGTAAGAAACAGAAAGAATTATACAAACAAATGTTGCCCCTTTTTTAGAAATGATCAGCAGGTCACTGACTAGAAAGTTCTATACTATTGGTATAAAGGGTATTCAGAGCTATGTCAAAATTATCCCCCTATCTGAAGGATAATACAATTCAGTACTGACATCTCATTGGTTTGGAACTAGGTGCACTTTTTATATGATTATTATTCTAGATGGATATTAACTACTCATTTTTGAGAAATGTTGGCTTGCTAATGCTTGATTTATTTCACAAAGATGGTGTTGCCATAAGTTTCATAAGACACACACGGACATGTGTTTCTTCTGAGAGACACCATCTATCTATGATGAGCTGATAGCCTCATGCCAGCAGGTCTGTTCTGAGTCTTTTCTGAAAAAAATGTGAATTGGGGAATAGGGCTGGTGGCTGCTCTTTCCTCCCTCAGGGGCCCCTTGTATTAATGCTGTGTCATAAAACATTGTCATTCCAAGAATGGGGTTGGAAGGGCAAAGGGGCCACTTATAGGAATATCTTGGCAGTAAACCTATTCTGGAAAAAGAAAAATATGCTCTTGTCCTCATTTTTCCTACATTCCCATATGTTTCCAATCTCCTCCCTAATTGGTAGAATTTTTCTCCCTAAACCATTAAATTGACTTTCTCGTAAGTTCACCATTTTAAAAAGCAGAGAATTGAAGGGAACATTTCAGCCTGTAGGTATGAGCAAGATATCGCAGATTTCATCACTATTGCCCCAATTTTTATTCCCCTTCAGTACCTTTGAGGGAATATATATTTGACTGTGTATCTCTATGGGCCACATTAGAGGAGAGATGCCCATCACTCAGATGGAGAAGTCTCTTCCCCCCACCCCACTCCCATGTTTAGAAGACTACCACATTTGGTACAAAAGGCTACCATATCACCATTATCCATACATAGACACATCACAGCCACGGTCCAAACGAGACTTCCCACATGAATTCTTTAAAAAAAAACAAATGACACCTTTTAAGAATTATATAAATGCCATTTCAGCAAATTTTGAGTTTTTATTTTGAATAATGGAGAAACGGATGACCAAGAATCATAGAATCATAAATCTGGAAGAAGTATACATAGTACAGACGGTACAGTCTTGATTGTTTTAGAATTTTCCTTTTACTTATTTCTTTCAGTGTAAATGATCTTCTCTCAAAAGTATTTGCATTTTGACAGACAATCTGAGATGGTCAGTTTGGCAATGTAGACCATATATTGCAGCTAGTCCTTGACTTACAGCTTTTTGTTTAGTGACCATTCAAAGTTACAGTGGCAATGAAAAAAGTGACTTATGACCATTTTTCACTCTCCTGATCATTGCCGCATCCTCATAGTCAAGTGACCAAAATTTGGACACTTGGCATTATTTATGACCATTGCAGTGTCCCAGGGTCATGTGTTCACTTTTTGCAACCTTCTGACAAGGAAAGTCAATGGGGAAGACAGACTCACTTTTACAATCATGATACTAACTTAAAAACTGAAGTGATTCATTTAACAACTGTGGCAAGAAAGGTTGTAAAATGGGGCAAAACCAACTGTCTTGCTTAGCAACAGAAATTTTGGGCTCAATTGTGGTCATAAGTCAAGGACTACCTGTATTCAATCAGAGGAAGAATTCATTCATTCATTCAAAAGCTGGTGTTAACTATTTTATTTTCATGAGTCCACATTTAAAAGAATGCTAGACAACTTGTTCCCTGTTTGGTCATTGTTTTAGAGACATTTCCTTAGCTAAACAGAAAAGCAGAACGGGCAAAAAAAAAGCATTGGCAGCAGAAGTGACCTCCGACTTCCTGTCAGTTTCCCCCTTGAATTTTCTTGTGAGAATCTGGTATGGAGCATTGAAAATCTGCCTCCCCTTTCCTTCCTTTCCAGCAGTCAGGTAAGTGGCTACTGCTGGGTGGGTGGTTGCGAGACTGCCTGGGAAACTGTCACAGAATGTTGAAAATGATCACATGACAGCAGCAGCAGCCAGTAACACTGAAGCAGCCATAACTTTCCCAAATTCCATCCCCTCAGGAGTCATGGGTGTCAGATTATGGGCACATTCTGTAAATTAGCCCATTTGAAGTACCTTGGTTCAAAAATTGTTGCCCTATGATGCACCATTTTGCCCAGTTAAAGGACATGACAACAAGAGTTTTAGTATATAGATGAACAGCATCAAACTCTGAGCCTTTTCTGCTACACAATTCTCTTGCACAGAGAAAGATTCTATGACACCCAGTTAAAGCAATATCTTAGTTGCATCAATTGCTCTAATTAGTTCTTGTAACAATTTTTTATTGTATCTGCTTGATTATAAATGATGCCAACTTTCACATTTGTGCAGGAAAAATCACTGCCAGTCTTTTTCTTTACATGCTGCCGCATTACGAAAGGCTGTGATATAGTCACTCGTGTCTGCTGTATAAGTAGTGCTATTATTTTTTGTAATAAGTGAGAATGGAAAAAGTGCAACCTGTTCAGATTTTGGCTTGATTTCCCACAAGAGATATGAGGAGATGAACAGGGCAACGGAGAAATTCCCAAACCACAGGCAATATGAAGATGAGTTCTTGTGGAGAACTATGAGATTCAGTAGTAAGTTTGATAGTATTTCCAGCTGTCATTATTTCATCTTTAATTCTCTTCTATTGAACTCATAACATTGTGTTATTTCTGGCTAGGCTGTGCACTCAGAGTCTTTAAGGCTTTGGCACAGAAATGAGAATCAGGTTCAACTGATGCAAAGTTTTAATGAAAACTCTCATCACACAACTTTCTTTTGATTCAAGAGTTACAACCTGTATTTCTAATTTCAGTCTTGAGATTCTACTTTATGTACAGCTTAACTGATGTATGGGGTTGCTCTTTTAAAATGCCTTACAGTCTATAGAAGATAGAAAAACTACCTGTCTCAACTGAATAATATTTTTATCTCCATTTTTATGCCCAATGTTTTTCTTTTTATGAAAGGAAATATTTTCTATTAAAAAACACACAAATCATCTATTTACATAATAAAAGACAGTCAAAACTACACTGGAATGTGTGCTACTGTGGAACAACAATGAAAAGACAAGACCTCTGTACCCCAAGGGAACACTGCCTGCCAACTTCTTTGATCCTCGTGGTTATGATGCAACTGTTATTGCCAGATCAGCTAGTGTCCATATGAAACCCAGCATTTAATCATAGAAACTCTAGATCCCACCAGCTTTGGGGAAGTCCATTTTTTTCATAAGGCAAACATCTGTCTAATGCGAAGTTGTGGTCAAATATACCTATGTTTTGTTCATCTCATCAGAAATAGACTGGCTCCAAATAGGAAATGAAATGCTAGAGAAAAAAGGAAAGTGATGTAAGTTCTGGAAACTCAATTTTGTGGGAGAAAGCAGATATTGTCTGGGAAAGAAGAGAGGAAACAAGGTACATGCTTAAAAATAATAAAAATAGGGAGATGTCAGAATTATAAAATTAAACAAAGCAGATTCTGTGAATGTCTGTTGAATGTATTAGTTGCTGAGCAGTGTATTTCAGGGGTACTTCAAATAAAAATATTCAGATATGATTTTCCGCAAATGCAAAGACATGTCTTTGTTCACCCTACAAAATACACAAATATATAATAATATATAATAATATATAATAATATATTATATTATATTATATTATAATATATTATAATATATTATATTATATTATATTATAATATTATATTATATTATAATATATTATAATATAATATAATATAATATAATATAATATAATATAATATAATATAATATAATATAATATAATATAATATAATATAATATAATATAATATAATATAATATAATATAATATAAATAAAGTTGGAAGGGACCTTGGAGGTCATCGAGTCCAACTCCCTGCTCAGGCAGGAAACCCTACATCCGAAATGGTTTCGGACAAATGGCTGTCCAGTCTTTTCTTAAAAACTTCCAGTGTTGGAGCATTCACCGCTTCTGGAGGCAGGTTGTTCCACTGGTTAATTGTTCTAACTGTCAGGAAGTTTCTCCTTAGTTCTAGGTTGCTTCTCTCCTTGATTAGTTTCTTTTTTTTTTTCAATATAAAATTTTATTATTTTTTCATCATAAAAAAAAAATCACAAATACTGCACAGTGCTATATAAAAAAACCCCCACCCCCCCCGGACTTCCCAAACCTAATCCCAGGATAATATTCAAATATAAGTAAACAAATATTAGTATCTCTAACTCCACAAAGTATATTATTCTACATGAGTAGGTAAAATATATAAAAGAAAAGAAATTTTTTTCTAAAAACCTAGATTATATTCCACCACTCTATGCTTCTTTTGAATATAAACAATCCATCTTCTCCATATTAATAAAAATTGTTCATTTGAGTAATTCTTCAAATAAGCCGAAATCTTTGCCATCTCAGCAAGGTACGAAACTTTCAATCTCCAGTCTTCCATTGTAGGTAAAATTTTACTCTTCCAGTTTTGAGCTATCAGCAAACGGGCANTGCAGGGCCACTCACCGCCTCCAGGGCCCACCGCAGATTGCCCAGGCAGCCCAGCAGTGCTATGGCGGAAACACCCTCTGCCCGCTCCCTGCAGCATCAACTGCATGATGGGGTGTGAGGGCAGAGTCTTGTCTACGCTGCCTGGCTGCCATGTTCTTGGCTGCACTGCTCCGCATGGGCCACGCTCAGGGGCGACTCTCCTCCAGGGGGGCTGCTGAAGAAGGTGTCGTGGGGGGAGGCAAGGCTGGGGCAACGGCACATGTGCCCACAGAAAGGGCTCCGAGTGCCACCTCTGGCACCCGTGCCATAGGTTCGCCACCACTGCTCTATGGGCCACATTAGAGGAGAGATGCCCATCACTCAGATGGAGAAGTCTCTTCCCTCCACCCCGCTCCCATGTTTAGAAGACTACCACATTTGATATAAAAGGCTACCATACGACCATTATCCATACATAGACACATCACAGCCACAGTCCAAATGAGACTTCCCACATGAATTCTTTTAAAAAAACAAATGACACCTTTTAAGAATTATATAAATGCCATTTCAGCAAATTTTGAGTTTATATTTTGAATAATGGAGAAACAGATGACCAAGAATCATAGAATCATAAATCTGGAAGAAGTATACATAGTACAGACAGTACAGTCTTGATTGTTTTAGAATTTTCCTTTTACTTGTTTCTTTCAGTGTAAATGATCTTCTCTCAAAAGTATTTGCATTTTGACAGACAATCTGAGATGGTCAGTTTGGCAATGTAGACTATATATTGCAGCTAGTCCTTGACTTACAGCTTTTTGTTTAGTGACCATTCAAAGTTACAATGGCAATGAAAAAAGTGACTTATGACCATTTTTCACTCTCCTGATCATTGCCGCATCCTCATGGTCAAGTGACCAAAATTTGGACACTTGGCATTATTTATGACAATTGCAGTGTCCCAGGGTCATGTGTTCACTTTTTGCAACCTTCTGACAAGGAAAGTCAATGGGGAAGACAGACTCACTTTTACAATCATGATACTAACTTAAAAACTGAAGTGATTTATTTAACAACTGTGGCAAGAAAGGTTGTAAAATGGGGCAAAACCAACTGTCTTGCTTAGCAACAGAAATTTTGGGCTCAATTGTGGTCATAAGTCAAGGACTACCTGTATTCAATCAGAGGAAGAATTCATTCATTCATTCATTCAAAAGCTGGTGTTAACTATTTTATTTTCATGAGTCCACATTTAAAAGAATGCTAGACAACTTGTTCCCTGTTTGGTCATTGTTTTAGAGACATTTCCTTAGCTAAACAGAAAAGCAGAACGGGCAAAAAAAAAGCATTGGCAGCAGAAGTGACCTCCGACTTCCTGTCGGTTTCCCCCTTGAATTTTCTTGTGAGAATCTGGTATGGAGCATTGAAAATCTGCCTCCCCTTTCCTTCCTTTCCAGCAGTCAGGTAAGTGGCTACTGCTGGGTGGGTGGTTGCGAGACTGCCTGGGAAACTGTCACAGAATGTTGAAAATGATCACATGACAGCAGCAGCAGCCAGTAACACTGAAGCAGCCATAACTTTCCCAAATTCCATCCCCTCAGGAGTCATGGGTGTCAGATTATGGGCACATTCTGTAAATTAGCCCATTTGAAGTACCTTGGTTCAAAAATTGTTGCCCTATGACGCACCATTTTGCCCAGTTAAAGGACATGACAACAAGAGTTTTAGTATATAGATGAACAGCATCAAACTCTGAGCCTTTTCTGCTACACAATTCTCTTGCACAGAGAAAGATTCTATGACATCCAGTTATCTTAGTTGCATCAATTGCTCTAATTAGTTCTTGTAACAATTTTTTTTATTGTATCTGCTTGATTATAAATGATGCCAACTTTCACATTTGTGCAGGAAAAATCACTGCCAATCTTTTTCTTTACATGCTGCCGCATTACAAAAGGCTGTGATATAGTCACTCGTGTCTGCTGTATAAGTAGTACTATTATTTTTTGTAATAAGTGAGAATGGAAAAAGTGCAACCTGTTCAGATTTTGGCTTGATTTCCCACAAGAGATATGAGGAGATGAACAGGGCAACGGAGGAATTCCCAAACCACAGGCAATATGAAGATGAGTTCTTGTGGAGAACTACGAGATTCAGTAGTAAGTTTGATAGTATTTCCAGCTGTCATTATTTCATATTTAATTCTCTTCTATTGAACTCATAACATTGTGTTATTTCTGGCTAGGCTGTGCACTCAGAGTCTTTAAGGCTTCGGTCCAGAAATGAGAATCGGGTTCAACTGATGCAAAGTCTTAATGAAAACTCTCATCACACAACTTTCTTTTGATTCAAGAGTTACAACCTGTATTTCTAATTTCAGTCTTGAGATTCTACTTTATGTACAGCTTAACTGATGTATGGGGTTGCTCTTTTAAAATGCCTTACAGTCTATAGAAGATAGAAAAACTACCTGTCTCAACTGAATAATATTTTTATATCCATTTTTATGCCCAATGTTTTTCTTTTTATGAAAGGAAATATTTTCTATTAAAAAACACACAAATCATCTATTTACATAATAAAAGACAGTCAAAACTACACTGGAATGTGTGCTACTGTGGAACAACAATGAAAAGACAAGACCTCTGTACCCCAAGGGAACACTGCCTGCCAACTTCTTTGATCCTCGTGCTTATGATGCAACTGTTATTGCCAGATCAGCTAGTGTCCATATGAAACCCAGCATTTAATCATAGAAACTCTAGATCCCACCAGCTTTGGGGAAGTCCATTTTTTTCATAAGGCAAACATCTGCCTAATGCGAAGTTGTGGTCAAATATACCTATGTTTTGTTCATCTCATCAGAAATAGACTGGCTCCAAATAGGAAATGAAATGCTAGAGAAAAAAGGAAAGTGATGTAAGTTCTGGAAACTCAATTTTGTGGGAGAAAGCAGATATTGTCTGGGAAAGAAGAGAGGAAACAAGGTACATGCTTAAAAATAATAAAAATAGGGAGATGTCAGAATTATAAAATTAAACAAAGCAGATGTCTATGAATGTCTGTTGAATGTATTAGTTGCTGAGCAGTGTATTTCAGGGGTACTTCAAATAAAAATATTCAGATGTGATTTTCCGCAAATGCAAAGACATGTCTTTATTCACCCTACAAAATACACAAAAATATAATAATATAATATAATATAATAATATAATATAATATAATATAATATAATATAATATAATATAATATAATATAATATAATATAATATAATATAATATAATATAATATAATATAATATAATAATATAATAATAAAGTTGGAAGGGACCTTGGAGGTCATCAAGTCCAACTCCCTGCTCAGGCAGGAAACCCTACATCTGAAATGGTTTCGGACAAATGGCTGACCAGTCTTTTCTTAAAAACTTCCAGTGTTGGAGCATTTACCGCTTCTGGAGGCAGGTTGTTCCACTGGTTAATTGTTCTCACTGTCAGGAAGTTTCTCCTTAGTTCTAGATTGCTTCTCTCCTTGATTAGTTTCCATCCGTTGCTTCTGGTCCTGCCTTCAGGTGCTTTGGAGAATAGCTTGACTCCCTCTTCTTTGTGGCAGCCCCTGAGATATACGAACACTACTATCATGTCCCCTCCTCATCCTTCTCTTCGTTAAACTAGACATACCCAATTCCAGCAACCGTTCCTTATATGTTTTAGCCTCCAGTCCCCTAATCATCTTTGTTGCTCTTTTCTGTACTCTTTCTAGAGTCTCAGCATCTTTTTTACATCTTCTAAGCACATTTGCAGTTCTGATCCACTGATGAGGCTCTCTGTCTGCCTGAAAACAATTAGGAAAATTCACTTTATTATATTGCTGTTTTTATAACTTTACTGAGTTTCCAGAACTTACATCACCTTCCTTTTTTCTCTAGCATTTCATTCATTTTTACTGTAGTATATAATAAAAAAGGGGGGGAACTGGTACGTAATAATTGTAATTTTTTTCCTCTAAAACACACAAAACTCTTTCTGATGAAGTGAATGGTGATAGTAGTTAGAAATAATTCATTTTTCAGAAAGTACATGGTAAACTTTTTATAATAGCTATTCAACACCCACCCACCCCCCTGAGTTTTTCTTCTCCATGCTGTTCTTTGGTATCTTCATTCCCTGAAACTTTTGAGCGACCAATAGATTGTGCAGACTTCATGCTCTTTTTTTAATAGATTTGCTGTGCAAAGAATTATCTTTAATCCCCAAGCAAGTATAGTCCATGTTTCAAATCTCTCTTTAATAATAACCAGCCTTCCTTTCAATTATTCTGCAATATATTTTTCCCTTCAGCTTTGTTTTCTATAATACTGGGGAGTGAAATTACTTTGCAGTCTTTTACTGCATTTTGCTATTTTTCCCAAAGAACTCAATTATTGTCTAACTCAGGGGTGGACAACTATGGGAATTTTACAACTTGTGGACTTCAACTCCCAGAATGCTGGAAATTGAAGTCCACAGGTCATAAAATTGCCATAGTTTCCCACACCTCTTCTAACTACAGTACACTGGCAAATTTCTGTTTCTATAGCTACAATTTTGTTAGGGGTTACAAAAGGTGGATTAATAGTACAGTATTGTATGATTGTCTGACGTGGATCCATACCATTGATTGATCTTGCTAGAAATACCTACTTTGCCATTAACTTGGGCTCTTTAGCTTTTCCATGGCCTGAGTATAGCTTGAAGTTCTCCACTGAAGTACCTTTCAGCTAGAGCAGGGGTAGGCAATCTTGGCTCTTTTATGACTTGTGGACTTCAACTACCCCTGAGCTAGAGCAGTGTTTCTCAATCTCAGCACCTTTACGATGTGCGGACTTCAACTCCCAGCATTCCTCAGCCAACATAAGTCCACACATCTTAAAATTGCTGAGATTGAGAAACACTAGTTTAGACTCGAGGCATAATTTAAAACAGGAGTTTATTTATTTTGCCTGTGGCATGAAATACATGGATAGCAGCATTACAAATGTATGTAAAGAACACATAGTGATCGGATACACATAATGTGAGGATGTATGATCAATTTTGTAAGATGTAGGGAAAAAATGCAAGAACTTATGTATTAAGTTACAAGTTATATTTTAACAAGAACAAGAGCTGTATAGCATCAGTCAGCCAACTGTATGCCTGATACCCCTTCTCCTACTTCATGGGTGGGTCTTCTGGGTTGCATTGCTGGCTGCCAGCCAACAAGATAGCAAGTTGAATGTCCAACGCTATAAGAGTTCAGGCAGAACAATCTTTGGGAAGGAAAATGTCTTTTTTACCAGTATCTTAGGATGGCCGCCATCAATGTAGTCAACAGGATTGGCCTGAGCCAAGACCAAGAATTCTAGGACTTGAGTAACATCTCCAAGAGGAGATACAGGAGACAGGATAAAATGGAAGTCAGAATTCATAGCAAGGCTCAGCAAGGTAAACACGAAAGAGCTGAAACCTGAAAGATGATCTCAATGCTTTCTTTCAAGAACTAAGGTCAAAAAGTCAACCATGATGAGCCTCCACTCATAGGCCCATGTCACTCATGGGAGTCTCTTCTGCTG
>NW_015386211.1:978969-995259 GCF_001527695.2 Protobothrops mucrosquamatus | reverse complement strand
AAGAAGAAGAAGAAGAAGAAGAAGAAGAAGAAGAAGAAGAAGAAGAAGAAGAAGAAGAAGAAGAAGAAGAAGAAGAAGAAGAAGAAGAAGAAGAAGAAGAAGAAGAAGAAGAAGAAGAAGAAGAAGAAGAAGAAGAAGAAGAAGAAGAAGAAGAAGAAGAAGAAGAAGAAGAAGAATAATAATAATAATAATAATAATGTTGGAAGGGACCTTGGAGGTCATCTAATCCACCCCCCTGCTCAGGCAGGAGACCCTATACCATTTCAGACAAATGGCTGTCCAATCTCTTCTTAAAAACTTCCAGTGTTGAAGCATTCACAGCTTCTGGAGGCAGGTTGTTCCACTGGTTAATTGTTCTAACTGTCAGGAAGTTTCTCCTTAGTTCTAGGTTGCTTCTCTCCTTGATTACTTCTTGTCCTGTCTTCAGGTGCTTTGGAGAATAGCTTGACTCCCTCTTCTTTGAGGCAGCCCCTGAGATATTGAAACACTGCTATCATGTCACCCCTCATCCTTCTCTTCATTAAACTAGACATACCCAATTCCAGCAACCGTTCTTTATATGTTTTAGACTCCAGTCCCCTAATCATCTTTGTTGCTCTTCTCTGTACTCTTTCTAGACTCTCAACATCTTTTTTACATAGTGGTGACCAAAACTGGATGCAGTATTCCAAGTGTGGCCTTATCAAGGCATTGTAAAGTGGTATTAACACTTCACGTGATCTTGATTCTATCCCTCTGTTAATGCAGCCTAGCACTGTGTTGGCTTTTTTGGCAGCTGCAGCACACTGCTGGCTCATATTGCTTTTGGGCAACCTGTCTCACCTGCATAGCTCAGCCCTGCATAGCTCAGTGAGCTTCAACATATGCTTCTCTTAGGGCTGGGTAGCTGAACTTGGTAGCAGAATCTATCAAGTCAGGGGATACAGGCAAGGACTCCTGCGAGCTTACTGGATCTGTCTCAAAATGGAATCATTGGTTCCAACACTACTGGATTCAACCCCTCCAGGACTATTTTTCTTAGATGCCCCTTGCTCCACTTTCTCTGCTTCTTTCTCATCTGTTAATATGTCCAGCAAGGCCATAATAGTGAACAATTTAAACTGGAAGCCATATTATTTTCCAGTATTGTGCGAATGTAATTCTTGCAACTGTTATCACTTGCAAAATCAAATATACACTGTTTATCAGGTTTTTCTGGCATTATGCCTAATAAAAAGAGTTCAGGTTTAAAATCTACATGTTTCCCCAGCATCTTTTCTAGCCAAGTATGTATTTTTGTCCAGTATCTCTTTGCTTTAACACATGTCCATCACATATGATTAAAAGTACCTGGTTTATGATTACATTTCCAACATTTATCTGACATATTTTTAAACATTTTTGCTAATCTTGCTGGTGGCAGGTACCATCTATAAAACCTTTTATGTAAGTTTTCTTTATAAGAGGTTGACATTGTCAGTTTATAATTTCTTTCCCACAGGCTTTGCCATTTCTCTAAGTCTATATTATGTCCAAAGTTCTTTGCCCATATTATCATTGTTTCTTTTACTTGTTCATCTTTCATTTTCAAATTTAATAAAAAGTTATACATTTTCTTAATTAGTTTTTCATCAGAGGTTAATAATATCTGATCAAACAAAATCTGCTCTTTATAGAATCCATAGTTTAACATATTTATCTCACTTGCATTTGTAAATATGACCAGCATCATAGATCAATACCCTGATTTTCCATCTCTTGTCTAGATTTTAAGTTCCCTTCAGAGTTCAGAATATCTTTATATGTCCATATTTTCTCAAGACTGACTAAATTTGGATGTACAAATGCTTCCATTGTTGAAAGTCATCTTGGAATTTTCAAATATATTTTACATTTTATTTTTTTCCCATGTTAATAATGCATTTCTAATGTAGTGGTTTTGAAAATATTTATGAATTTTATTTTTCCCATACCATAAGAAAGCATGCCAACTGAGTTTTAAGTCATGTCCCTCCAAATACAACAATCTTTTATTTCTGAGGGTTATCCATTCTTTTAGCCATGTTAACACTGATGCTTGATAATATAAAACCCACTCTGGTAAACCAAAACCTCCGTTCCCCTTAGCTTCTTGTAACATTTTCAATTTAATTCTAGCTTTCTTTCCTTGCCAAATAAAATTTAAAATTAGGGAATTTAAGTCTTCAAAGAAGTTTTTTCTCTAATTGTATAGGTATTGTTTGGAATAAAAACACTATTTTTGGTCATATATTCATTTTCACCGTAGCGGTTCTTCCTAACATCAACAGTTGCAAATTTTTCCATTTTCCCAAGTCAAGTTTTATTTGGTTTAGTAATTTTATATAATTGTCTTTTTTTTATCGTTGAGCATCTTGCTGTCAGATATATTCCCAAGTATTTAACCTTTTTAACTATTTGTAGTTCTATTTTTTCTGACAATTGTTTTTTTGTTTGTTTGTTTTTTGTTTATCTGATTTTGCACGTGATAACAGCAGCAAGAATTACATTCGCACAATACTGGAAAAATGAAGAAATACCACCAGAGGAAGAAATAATTAAAAAAAATACTAGACTGTATGGAAATGGCAAACTTACTTTAAGGTTGAAAGAAAAAGAAGAAACAGAATATTTTCAAACTTGGGATTTATTTTAACAATGGTTGGAGAAACGAATTAGGGATTAGGAATTTGATTTGTATTAATGAATGATAAACTCAGACAACACATATGTTTAGTAAACACTGTTGAATTGTATTAAAAAATCAATAAAAACTAATACAATAAATAAATAAACTGGAAGCCATATTATGTCTTTAGTTCTGCCTAAAGGATTTGCATTGCCACTAGAATGGGCAGGACCAACATTTTAAGATCATATTTTCTTTTTTGGAGAAGAAAGAGGTAATAATTTCTGAGGCTTTTTACCACTTAAATGTACAAAACGGAAACGTTGGACCAATTTTGGATGGGTTGAGGGATACAATGAATGGCTTAAAATTGTGCAAAGCACCAAGCATTTGTTTTGCCCAAATCCATGAACTTCAATCTCATGCATTCTGGGGAGCTTTGGAAGCTATAGGTGACCTACAGATTGCTCATTGGGCAATCTGTAGTTCACCTGTAATACAACCCACCTGCAATATAATCATAATCATTATGTCTCTGTAATATAATTCAGAAGCGTGCTTCCAGCCAAGGGAGCAGAGAATTCTGGGAGTTATAGTTTAGAGAGGAGCAGATTGAAAAAAAGTGACCTAAGATGTTGGACTATAAAAGCTGGGAGATGCTTTGCTTTCCCCCTCCCCTCCTTTAGATCTTTAACTGGATGAATGACTGCTAAATAACTGGCACAATTAATCATAGGCACATATCTTTAGTCCTGAGAGCAGACAGAAAGAGAGACACGGATGAATACTTACATATAACCTCAGCCTACAGGCTTGGTGGGTTCCCATCTAAATATTAACCAGACCCCACCCTATTTAGCTTATTAAGATCAGGTAACTTAGGTGTGTGTGTAATTAAATGTGAATGTGCATAAGCCTGAAGCATCCACATATCAAAGAAAATGTATAGCTGGATGATCTTGGGCCAGTCACTTGTTCTCAGCCCTAAAACGGAGGCAATGGCAAACCACTTCCTAAGTACTTTGCCAAGAAAACTGCAAGACTAGGCCAAGCAGTTGTCAGGAATCAAAAGCTGAATTGTAAGCACAAAGGGAGATTATACTAGCATTATATACAATACTATATGTGTGTGTGTGTGTATGTGTGTGCGTGGTACTATATATATAGTAGCATATTTTATCATCCAAGACTTTTAAGTAAATAGCCTCACACTTCTGTAGTTGTGAATAGAATTCATTGCAGTCCTGTTCAAGGACTAGTTCAGGGGTAGGCAACCTTGGCTCTTTTATGACTCGTGGACTTCAACTCCCAGAATTCCTGAGCCAGATGGCTCAGGAATTCTGGGAGTTGAAGTTCACGAGTCATAAAAGAGCCAAGGTTGCCTACCCCTGTACTAGTTGGAATGTTTTTGTTGACATATTATTGTCAGGATTATATTTTTGTTGACATATTATTGTCAGGATTAATTAGGTATAATATGTATAATATGTTAGTATTTTATCCAATTGTCAGCCGCCCTGAGTCCGCAAGGAGAAGGGCGGGATATAAATGTAATTAATAAATAAATAAATAAATAGAAATCTTCTAGATCAGGGGTGTCAAACTGGAGGCTTGTGGGCCAGATGCGTCATGTGCAGGCCACACCCACCCCAGCTCCACAACGGCAAAAAACATTGCGATATGTCACCCGTGTTCTAGACATTTAGAATGAGTCATTATAGCTTTGATTCCTAAACAGTACTTTGTATCTATTTGGGAATCTGGTTTCAAGAAACAGAATATTCTTTGAATGATTTACACAAAAAAAAGAAATAATACCCCTTGATTCAGAAAGCAATTATAGCTTTCAAACATTAAATCTGGGCCCAAAATGGCTTCTTGGCTTACAAAAAGTATTTTTAAATTTCTTTAATTCTTTACAAATTAACTTGCTTTGCACTGCTTAAATTTGCTTGTATTATCTTTTTGTAACACAAGAGGGCATGACTAGAATATTACAGCACATCCATCAGTTCGCAACAATATTAAATCTGGCGTGGTGTGTATGTTGTGTGTTTACTTATCTGTGTTTAATTCAGTCAGTTTGCTAATGTTTGATAGCTTAAACTAGCAAAAATAAGTTCTCCAAGGGTGTCTATCTCTTTCTTTCTTTCTTTCTTTCTTTCTTTCTTTCTCTTCTCTTCTCTTCTCTTCTTTCCTTTTCCTTTCCTTTTCTATTCATGGTTATGATTCCAGACAGAGTGTGGATTGATATGGTATATAGAATAAAATGGGGTCTGAATCAAGAGACTGTGGAACCAACAATTCACATACCTGTACTAAGACCAAAAGGTAACTATGAAAGTGGATCAGTGACACATGGGTTCACTCCATTTGTAATAAAACATACATTGTGTACACATGGATGTCAGCTAACTTCATACACTCCAACTCTTTTTAGTAATATTTCAAATATAGCACCAAGAATATCCAAGCTGTCATTTCTGCATATGCAACTGCAGAAGAAAACAAAAGAAAATCAAAACCTTGATATATATTGGTATTGAGCATTCTTCTAACCTGTATCCGAAGATTTCTGATTATAAAAACCTTGACTAGCAACTTACAGAAGACTTTTCCATTATGCCATACTCAAAGCAGATCTGCGATGCTTTAGGTTCACTTCCAAAAATGCTGCTTTGAAGAGAATGAGACACAGACTTAGCTCAAAGCAACCACATCTTTTTCCAGGATTGCATAGCTGTTCTGTGCAGCTTCCACGTGATCCAGGGAATTGATGAGGTTGTTTTAAAGTGTTGCAGAGAGCTGCTAACTTTGTGCTCCCATTCACTTCAAAGCACTTCAAAGACCTAATTCAGTGTAAAATATCTTACTACAAGCATAAAATATTGACAAGAAGACATGGGTGAATTACGTCAGCGGTCCTCAACCTTTCCAGCTTGGCAGACTGGTTGGGGGGGGAGAGGGGATAGTTCCATGTGAGCGGTAGCACACATGTTCAGCTCCATTGGGTTGAGTGGCAGGCGCACACACACGCCATTCATACAAATGGAGCTTCACATGTGAGTGTGAGTGCCCACCACTCGCACAAGTGGTGCTATGTGCACACTCACCCACCACTCACAAAGCCTGGGGGTTGGGGACCCCTGAATTAGGTATCATCAGTTTATTTCTTTCAGTTTCTGTACATGTCTGTAATTTGCATTTCTAACAACCACAGTAACATTTAAATTTTTCTTTTTTTCTTTTTCTTTTGCTTAACCCATCATATATGTACTTCTAGATACAAGCTTGTCTAATATTCAGAGTCGCTCTGCAAGTCAGATGGGTAGCCTCTAAATCTGATGTATAAAAATACATTTTTCGTCTGTGCAATTTTCTCACAATAAATACATCCTTGGGTACAATTACGGAACTGAGCATCGCAGTAGTGAAAAATTCTTTGTAAAGAATAAACTTGTTTCAGTTCACTGAAAAATGAAGATGGGATAACATGCCATCCTTTTAGGTACCTCCTTTCCTTATTCTGGTTTTGCACAGGAAACATAAAATGTCTATAGGCGAGATTCAGATGTTCTGTCCATGCTAGGATGTGTGGGGAGGCCAGCATGCATGAGGGGAAGGCGTGCATACTGCCTTCATGTATTTATTGGGCAGAAAGATGTAGAATCTGATGTGGCTGAAGTGAAATGTGAGCCTGACATGTAAATCAGTCTCTTTGCCACTGAAATAAAGGCAAAAGTTGTTTCTCAGGTCATTTGGTTAGTTGAATGTAGAGAAAATGAGTCATGTCAAGAACAGCCAGGCTTGTCAAATGGCCTTTGATGTCTTTAAAGACAAGTATGAGAGCTTAGTGACAGCCACACAGAAATAGACACAAGCCAGCAAACCACCAACTTTGGAAAGGTCCCAAGACCACAGAGCAGACTAAGCTGTAGCAAACACTCATGAGTGCTCTTTGATAGCTTACTTCAGACTTGTCTGTTTTGTGGCTCCAACACACACCAATATTGATATGCAAAGCTTGTGCAGCTTTCATTTCCCTCTATCCAGGCTTTCAACTGCTGCCAAATGCTAAGTCCGCTCCAGCTTGACACAGCAGTCATTTAACCCCAGGCGAAAACAAAGGCTCCCATGGAACAGGTCAAGTCTTTTGCCCCAATATTATTAATGCTGGTATTTTATTTACGTACCATTCTTCTTTGCTCATTGCTTCTCATCATAAATTGTCTAGGAGCTGCATTGAAATGGGACACATAACTTACTTCTGGACACCTGGCTGATCATTAATATCATGTAATGACACCAATAATTTAGGGGCCATCCCAGAAAGTCAAATATAAGCCCTTGACTCTCTTTTGCATTGGATTGAAATCATACTCTTAGGAATGGTATAAAGTAACCTAAAACTGTAAGAGGGGAGGAAGTAAGAAGTAGAGCAACTGCATGATTTCACTCAAATATGTGATTGTCATCTAACATACAACAGGCATCATGTCCCATTGAATACCTTTTTCCAACATATGCAACTTGAACCTTATCTGTATGCCTCTGATAGAATTTCATCAGTTACCAACTTGTAAAAAGTGTACTTACAGATCAGTTGCCATTTAAATATGTAATCCTAAAGAACTGGATTGGAAGAGAGGCATATTTTGTTTTTAATCTTAAATGTGCCCATCCTAGAACAGCGGGAACCCTGAAGGGACAATGCAATCTCTATCTATTCACTACAGCTCATTAAGGGATTCCACCTATGATTTAAACCAAGCTAAACATTTTTTATTATCACCTTACTTAACCCAAGCCATGAGTAAATAACATAAGCAGAGGTTCTGTGCCAATAGATTTAGGGAACTGAGTTTGTCCCTAGGATGAGCAACCCTCTTTGATAACATCCCAGCCATCTTTGTGGTAGCTGATTTCATATTGTTGTTGTTGCTTGAGGGGTAGGGTTAGCAAAAATATACTAATAAACACCTAGAGAACTCAATTTCACCCATATCATCAGATCACCGTAGCTAGTATGGAGAGCATCTAGCACCATCCATCCCTTTCTGCCTTGGTTTCATACTTCTCACATTTGCAGGAAAGTTAAAAAAAAATATCTTCCAATGCAGTTGGAGTAGCCCCATCATCTCTGGGCCTGACCTTGTTTTTGGGACATTAAAAGAGAGCCCGTTTGATTTAATGATTAAGGCATTAAGTTAGAAACCAGGAGACCATGAGTTCTAGTTCCGCCTGAGCCATGAAAGCCAGCCCAACTCACCTCTCAAGGTTAATGTTGTGGGGAAAATAGGAGGAGGAAGGTGTGTTGGATATGTTTGCCATCTTATCTGTAAAAAATAATAAAGCTGGGATGTAAATAAGGAAACAAATAAAAGAATGGCACAAGAAAGCCAGGATAAAGTAAATTAACTTAAGTGTTCCATGTTAGTTTATGACTTTATGACTTGTGGACTTCAACTCCCAGAATTCCTGAGCCAGATGATTGGCTCAGGAATTCTGGGAGTTGAAGTCCATAGGTCATAAAGGGGCCATAGTTGTCCACCACTGCCATATATTTTAGGCAACACTCAAATAAACATGCTCCTATTTCTGCTTCTGAAATGTGTGTGTGTGTAGAAATGTTAATATATGCATTTCTACACATACACACGAGAGAGAGAGAGAGAGAGAGAGAGACAGAGACAGAGACAGAGACAGAGACAGAGACAGAGACAGAGACAGAGTTATTTTTGCTTGTTATTCCCCTGCCTTCTGCATATATAGCAGTTTTGTTGTAAAATCCCAGTGAAGAATGTCCCTGAAGTAGCTCTTCAACCCGGAACACTGAATTGCATCCTCTCCTAATGAGAGCATCTTTTCCCTATAACGAAATTATGCAGGAGAAAAGTCTTAAACTTACCACCACATGCCGAGATCTCAGTCCTAATGAAAGTCTTAATGATGCTCTTTACTATGAAAAAATAAATATACCTAACAATAAATCACATTAAAACTATGTAGTTTAACCATGGAAAACATTATCTTGGGTGAGAGGGTTAAAATAATCCACTAAAAGCAAAGAAATTGTGAAAATGAAGATTTAACAGAATAATGGCAGTTGTTTGTCTATTTAGATTTTTTTTAAAAAGGATCCAAGACTGTTCGGATCCCATTGCTGTCCATAATCGATGTGAAAGTTTAGTAGGAAGAGGAGATGAAAGAAAAACAGAACAACTGGAGAATATAACGGGGGGGGGGGACAGGGACTATAGTAGAGTTTCTAAATATATCTTTTTTGAACAAAATTATACTGTACTATGGAAATATTATTTGTCTAACATTAAAGAGGTCCCCCTCTCCTTTCATCTTTATCTTCAGATGTGTTCTGGATGGTAATTCCAGCCTCCTTATAGTTCTGACTTGGGCTGATTTCAGTATCTGCCCTCTCTTGAGATGAACAGACAGCTGGCTTTCTGGCATTAGTTATCAATCCTCATTAGGGAACACAGAGAACCAAGAATGCCTTTAAACTCTTTAATGCTGTTTGCTTCTCTTGCCAATAACTTTTCTCTTGTAACTTCTAAAGTTTTAGCACCCCACTGCTTACCTCTGAAAGCTTCTGAAAATGGCTGTGCTTTATTGGTAGCTGTGGTGACCTAACCTTTTCATTGCTAGCTCTGGGAAGTAGCATAAACATGCCATCTTCTACCTGGTCCCACTGAGGAAGGGGTCTTCTCCTTTACCTTGTGAAACTTCACCAAATTGTCAGAGAAGCTCTGGAAAGCTCTGCTTAGATCTGCCCCCTAACATCAAGACTTTCTCCAGCATGTTGGAAGCTGATTATGAATAGCCCCACTGAAATAAATAGAAATTAATTGCTTTATATTTGTGCTTGTTTGTGAATAATTTAAACTGATTTCAGTGGATTCATTTCTGAGTCTATGAATTGTAACCTGTATCCCAACAACATTGAAGGGGTTTAGGCAGTCATGGGATTCAAATATGTGAACAGCTAGTTCTCTGTGTAGATGCCACTTCCGGATGTCCATTCTGGGCCTGGGCAACAAAAAATTAGCTACCGGTTCTGCCGAAGTGGTGCGAACTGGCTGAATCCCACCACTGGGTTTAGGACTAAAGTGCATTTTTTTAAAAAATGGCTGATATGCATTTATTTTGCTTTTAGGAACTCTGGTAGATGGGGAGCTAGGTAATACTGAATTAAACTATTGATTCATCTAGCTCAATATGGTGCATACTGATTCCAAATCTATAATGTTAAAAATGAAATGCTTCTCAGCGGTACCAGAAGTTAAGGTAGAGAAGGAGATAGTAGAAAATGGTCATGTTTGTTTTTTGGTAAATAGAAATCCCTTCACTTACCATAGATTACAGTTTGTAAGACATCCAAAATTGCAAATGAGGCCACTTGACACCCCCTCCAGGTTGTCAATTCTGCATTGTATGATGTCAGAATTTGACCGGCCTTCCATTCTTCTTAAGTCCACCATATAGAGTGGACAGAGCTCTTGCTCTGTGTGTGAATGGAGCTTTTCAATCTCCCTTTTTATTTACTTTTTGTGGGAAATGTAAGATAAAACTGGAATAGATGAGAACAAAAGTTGAAGCGTGCCTTAGATTCAGTCTTTATAGAATAGTCCGAAGAGCTGTGACTTTTGAGAATATGACAATTCTAGCTCAGATAAACCTTACACCCTTGATTCTGTTAATAAACTGTGTTTGGCCTTAAAGCAAATTATCAGCATGCCTGAAATTGAAACTAAATAAACATGAATCAGGATCCAATCTGGGTTGTTCATCAGGACCAGAGTTTTTTTTCTTCTGAGCTTTCAAGACTCATGCTGGAGCCCATCCTCAGGGAATTTCTCTGTGGGCTCTGGACTGTTCTGTGTGCGATGTTTATATGGTGGCTGTTGTGTGTAGTTTTTTAGATATAGATTGGGACCACCATATAAATACCACACAATATAAACAGCCATCATATAAATACCACACACCGGGCAGCCCAGAGCACAAAGAGAAGTTCCCTAAGTCCAAAAGCTTGGAAGACAAAACCCAGTGACTGACCCAGTTTGGATCCTGCAACATTATCCCGGGACACGTCTGTTCACCTTCATTTGTGAAACATGACTCAATCGACATAAAAGCAATATTTCAGCACTTTATCCTTCGGCCCCAGCTTATTTGTGGCCTACTCTTTGGAAATGATTGCACTGGAGAGATCAGCAATCTGCGTTGCATACCATTTCTGTGAGTTTTCCTCATCTCTTGCAATGATTAAGTGACTGAGTGGAATTTGTGAAAAGAAGATGCATGTTGGATAAATTAGTTTACTAAGTTCCTTTTTGATTCCAGAGCCAAGTATTCTATTATCTCTCCATATTCTGAACAAGAAAAGAGTATTTTCCAAGAGAATGTGACTCATTGTGATCTTTTAGTCTTGGCTACTTTCCTTCCTCTGTCTTTATTTTTCCTTCTCTCCTGTCCTCTACATTACTTTTTTTAAAAAGTTGTAAGAAACAGGGGATGTTACATTTTTCTGAACAGAAAAAAGGCAGGCCCAATAGCAGCCAGCTAAAAAAAGTTGGATTCTTACTCAAGATCCTGCTCATATCACAATTGTCCAGAGATGATAGTGCTTGTGTTTTTGTTTAGATGAGGGTTTTGTTTTTTGTCTTTGGCTGATGTAGATATCTCTAGGGAAGGAAACGCATGCAGCACATTATTTATTCAATTCCAGACCTGTGATCTAGCGTTCAAAAGTACATTCTTATTTGCTTGTTTGTTTGATTTTGTTGTTCCAAATCTGCAATCTATTCCACATTGTTTTTTTTAATGTTTGTTGATTTAAAGGATTTATAAGGCTGGCCAACTCATAATTCATGATTCTGGGTAGCATATAAGTATAAAACCTGGGTGTGCATGTGTATGTAAACAGATGCGCACATACAATACCCTGACCTACCCAAGGCTGGAAATAGCAATGCTTCCTTTCCTAACAGAATGGCAAGTACTATCCCAACCCCATGCATGGGGGAAGAGTCAGGTCTGCATGTGACCATGAAAGATCAGTAGGGCTGGAGCCACCTTGCATCTCAGAAGGAACCACTTTACAAAGGCAGGCACAGCAGCAGAGGAGGCACATGTTTAGGTCCCAGGAGATAGCACCACCTCAAGGAAGAGATCTGGAGCATGCCCATCCTGTGTGATTTAATGGGATAGAAAGAAATAACCAGAGACAGATGATCCCATAAATAACCTGGCTCTATGCTATGCAGGGCTTTATAGGTGATAAACAGCACCTTGAATTCCACCTGGAAGTCCATCAAGAGTCACTGCAATTCACAGAGCAGACATAATCATTACTAATTGTTGAAAGAAAAGTCTTCATCCTGGTTCATACAAGCTGGGGATAAATAAACAACATGGTGACTGCTTTAGAAAGAAGGTTGCAGTTTATTGAAGAGGCAGAAAGATGGCTCTTGCAGGAAAGACCAGAGAAAAGAAGAGCTGAGCACATGGCTTTTATACCCTCTCTAACCTTTTGTTTGGAATAGTTTCCTGTTCCTGTGACATGAACTTTGAGGCTATTTCCTGTGTCACGTATTCTGACCTGAATCTGGGTGTGCCTTTCTGGTATTCTTGATGGTGAGGGGTTAGTCCTATTATCATATCCTGCTTCCCTGGTGGTGGGGCTAATAACTCCTAGAGTTTGGGTGGGGTATGCAGATTTTAGGTGTCTTTGTCTTCTTGATCTCCTAGCTGGGGCCTTTCTGATAGTTTACATCTGCATTTGTATAGGGCTGGCTTCTGCTTGGGACAGAGAAACTTGGGGACAGGGTTGGTTTCTGCTTTTTAAAAACCTTTTGAGGAAATATATTTTTCTGCCCTTTTAATATTTCCTTCTCTGGAGCTCTGACTTCCCACATAACCATACTGTTGCATTCTAGACCAATTGTAGTTTCTGGCTCATCCTTATGCAGAATTCTAATACTTTTCCTGACTTTGAGGTTAGAAATTCACACATGATTTCCTCTTTTTGTACTTGAAAACTTCTCTTTTATATTGTCCTGAATATTTTTTTATTTAACCTAGTCACAACTTTGAACTTTCCCAAACCTCTGTCATAAAAGGTAATTATAAGCAGGAATCGAGTAAGTCTGATGAAAATGACATGGAATCTAGAAAGCATGATTTCTAAGAAAGCATCAAGAGCTAAATTGAGGCATGCTATAAAATCAGCAAAGTGGGCCTATAGTCAGAAAGTGCAGAATTTCTTTCAAGATCCTATGGAGCCAAGACATATGTGGCAAGGTATTCCAGGTAATTACTGATTATAAGGCAGCTTCCCTGAAATGAAAGGGTGACACAGACTCTCTAAACAAACTCTCATCTTATGCCATTAGAAGGATCTTTGTATGCAAAAATACGCAGGTGAAACTTTTCCTGATATGAAGGAAGTTGGTGAAGGAAACGTTTACCAGTCGTACTTCTGCAGGTGGAAGAAATAGGTAATTCTCTGAAACTTCTGGGTATTAAACTTACTATCTTTTTTTCTTCCTGTGGAATAATAGCATTTAAAGCTCCTGGAAATCTCTATATGAGTCTGCTTGCAGCAGTGGCTTCAGGTTGAGTCAGATCTGTCTCCATCAATGATTAACAGCAGAATATACTGTGGCTTCAGCAGCTGGATCTAATTGTACTGTCCTAAAGTATTTGTACTACAAATAATCCCAGTACATAAAACAGCTCTTTCTAATTTACTTCAAAGCAAACCATTTCCACAGCCCAAGCTAAATTAGTGCTGAAAAATAAAGTATTATTATTGGCCCATGAAGAAAAGAGCTGCATGTTTATTAGACACTAATCACTCTGTTTTCCGGGTCTTGATCTTAATTGAAGCCCTCCAAGTGGGATTGTGATCCTTTCAATGGAGGTGGCCACAAGACTGCTGTTTGAACTTAACAGGCGACAACTAGGATTGCAGCCCACTCGCTCCCTTTGATGACCCAGAATAAAATGTCAGTGCAGTTTCTCTGGAATGCATAGAAATGAGATCAGGTTTTTTTTTAAAGTCTAATATTAGTATGTTGATAATTGGCAATGCCTCTAATTAGCATCCCAATCAACTACATTCTGTATACATGTTAGAACAAAAAATATTTGAATAGTGGATCCTTTGACAAAGGAAGACCTTTAATGTATTGAATCAGAGCCTTCATATGTATATACTAAGCATGTTCATATTATAGACCAAGGGTGTCAAACTGCCGGCCCATGGGCCGGTTGCATCATGTGGAGGCTGCGCCCACCCCAGCTCCACCAATGCAAAAAAAATTGCAATATGTCACAAGACGTCACGTGACTCAGCGAGTTTGACATCCGTGGTATAGACCATCGTTTCTCAGTCTCAGCTGCTTTAAGGTACATAGACTTCAACTCCCAGAATTCCTCAGCCTATCATGCTAGTTAGAGAATTCTGGGAATTAAAGCCCATATATCTTAACATTGTTAAGATTGAGAAATCTAATGCAGAGAGTATTTTTTCCCCAAAAACACATTCTCAAGGGGAGCCAAACTTCTCAAAATAAAGATTAAAAATCACAAATGTGATTCATAGGCAAGCTATGAAATTCATAGGCAAGCTATTGTATCCCAAACAATGAGTCTGGCTAAAGTTTATCCCTTAATGCAGGGGTCCCCAATCCCTGGGCCGCGGTCCACTACCTGGCTGGGGGCTGTTCAGAACTGGACTTCCCGAGGCACGGGGTGAGCGCATGGGCATGCATCCCCACTTGCATGAGCAGTGGCTAAGCGCATGCACTCCATTTGCCCAAGTGGTGGGTGCGCATGCCCACCACTCACACAAATGGAGCTGAGCATGCACGTTCACTTGGCCACCACTCAAGGAACCATCCCTCTCTGCCCCCCTCCACCAGTCCACAAAGCCGGAAAGGTTGGGGAACTCTGCCTTAATGCACAGAGGCACCATGCATTGGAATCCTCAGCCCTGCGACTGCAAACAGTCCTGGAACAAGTCCAGTGTTTTGTCTATATGTATTTATTAGACCATTATGATGGTGTTACCCCATTTGGAGTCCTCCAGATATAATTGAACAGTTGGCATATCTGGACATAAGTTACATGGCGATATAAAGCATAATTAATTCTTCATTCACTGAAAATTTGATTATGCATTTTTGGTGGTGTCTGCAGTTTCATTGAATGGTCGCTATTCTGAACATCCTTAACAGCTGCTACCAGCTAGCTGATCGTCTCTGAATTGAAATGCTAAGCAGGGTCCTGCCTGATTAGGACTGAGATGGGAAGCCTCCAGGAATGGCAAAGCTATAGGCTAGACAAAAAACAACAACAACCCATCATTGAATATGGGAATAGCATACCACCTCCCATATCAATGTTGACAAAAAAAACCCCTTACACAGATGTAGGCATCAGATCATCAGGAGTGGTATTAAAGTTAAAGGAGATTTGACTTTATAACCTTACTAGACAACCCATGCCTTGTTTGGATCATTGTTTTGGAAATATTTCTTATCTGAATGGAAAAACAGAATGACCAAAGGCAAGCCAAAAAGTAATGGTAGCAGGAGTGACTTCCCATTTCCTGCTGCCTTCCCCATTAAGCTTTCTTAGGGAATCTGGCAGGAAGCATTGGAGGCCTTCTTTCCTTCCCCTCCCTTCCTCTTTCCAGCAGGTAGGTAAGAGGCTAGTGCTGGATGGTGGAGGATATTAGGGTTTGCGAGACTGGCTGGGAAATTGTCACAGAATGTTAAAAATGAAGGTCACATCACTGCAGCAGCAGCCCAATAGCAGCCAGTAGCACTGAAGCAGTCACAACTTCCTCAAATTTCATTCCTTGAGTCATGGGTCTCAGATTTTAGACCCATTCCATAAGTTAGCTCATTCGAGGTATCTTGGTTCAAAATTGTTACCTTATGATGCACCATTT
This sequence comes from Protobothrops mucrosquamatus, assembly GCF_001527695.2. Taxonomy (NCBI): domain Eukaryota; kingdom Metazoa; phylum Chordata; class Lepidosauria; order Squamata; family Viperidae; genus Protobothrops; species Protobothrops mucrosquamatus. The sequence goes on along the minus strand of NW_015386211.1, from coordinate 979,654 downwards.
CACCCAGTTAAAAGTCATGACAGCGAGGGTTTTAGTGGTATATAGATATCATTACTATTTTCACATTGGAATTGGAGACTGCATATTTTTACTATGCCATATTCTTCTTTTCTGAAAATGTGACCCATTACACTGTTGTTCTTAAGATGCCACCCCGGATTATTTATTTATTTTATTTATTTTATTAAATTTATATTCCGCCCTTCTCCTTGCGGACTCAGGGCGGCTAACAATCGAGTAAAAATACACAGATACATTACAAGATTAAAATTAATTAAAAAGGAAATATTTAACTGTGATCTAATTAAAAATAATTAAAACCCCCTCTAAAAATTTCCCATAGGCCAGTCCTGCAAGCTGGAATAACCATGTCTTAAGGCCGCGGCGGAAGGAAGGGAGATCAGGGATCACCCTGATCTCTGGGGGCAGTTCATTCCAGAGGGTGGGAGCTCCCACTGAGAAGGCCCTCCCCCTTGGGGTCGCCAGCCGGCACTGTCTGGCCGACGGCACCCTGAGGAGACCCACTCTGTGGGAGCGTACAGGTCGATGGGGGGTAATCTGCGGCAGGAGGTGGTCTCGAAGGTATCCGGGTCCGATGCCATGGAGCGCTTTAAAGATGATGGTCAACACCTTGAAGCGCACCCGGAAGGCCACAGGCAGCCAATGCAGCTCGCGCAACAGCGGT
>NW_015386211.1:975218-977511 GCF_001527695.2 Protobothrops mucrosquamatus | reverse complement strand
GTGACCTAGCTCCTCGGGATATGGCCCAAGCTCCGTCAGAAACCTCTCCGGGTCCATCAGGAGCCTGGGACGGAACCATCTAGGCGGTTCCATCTCCCTGCGGCGAGGGGAAGCGGTCCGGAAGTCCGGATCTTTATTTTGATGCATAAGGTGGTTACCATTCATTTGTAGAATATGAATATGCAAATTATATTTTGTATCCAAGACAACTATCGAACAGGAAAGGGCAAAAAGGGCAAGTATTGTGGGATATAATGATGTGATCAGCCTCACTGTCTTTGAAATTTTGCCTTGTTCTGAAAGTGGTTATTAAAAAAAGAAAAGAAATGAAAAAACATAGCTAAATAAGAGCCTAGCTGTATGACAAAAATGCTGTGGGTAAGTTGAACTTTAAGAAACATCAAAGCAGTTAGGCTTTGAGAAAAGGAAACTTGGAATTTGGCTCCCTTTCATTTCAAAATGATCTATGCTTATGATTATCCCAATGTTTTATGATAGTGAATTTCACAACATACTATATAGTTGTGGCAAGATGTTCTTTGTTGAACTACTCTAAATCCATCATGGGCCAAATTAACTGCTGAGTCATAATTTCCTTTGTTCCTAATACAGTTTCTTTTACTGATCACTATGTATGCAGCACAATACTATGCGTGTCTAATCAGAAATAACTTTTCATGAGATCAATGTGGTTTATTTCTAAGGTTGTAAGATTACTATCTTAGTTGATCTTCGAAGTCCCTCCTGGAATCACCTTCTTGGTTTAAGCAGAAGGTATGCCTGATATTCTTCTCCCTCCCTCCCTCCCTTCCTCTCCCTCTTCTTGGATGAAAAGAGAAATGTCTCCAAAGAAAAACAAAATAATCCAGTTGCCTCTTGAAAAAGCACCTTTGGGACAAGCATGACCTGGATGACTCTACTGATATTTCTGTCTATTATATTAGTAGATCTGTATATTGCACATTCTGGTTTCTGTCCCAAATTCCTTGGGCTAAAGAAAAATAATAATAATGTATGATTGGCAATGCACACTTCAAACTTGGTTGAGAAGAAGTAATTCAAACTTCCTACAAACATAACACTTCTGTTACTCATTAAAGCAGCCTACTTTTTTAACGGTTTGTGTGTCCTGAAAAAAAGGATGCAACTGCTTTAAGTGTTGTATTAATATTACTAAGCTAGGTTTAAAGTGCTCCAATTCTCTCCCCATTCATTTTCCATCATGACAAGCAAAGCTGTTTCTATGCTTTCCTCAGAATGAAATTATGTAGATCAGGAGTCTTCAAACTTGGCCTTTTTATGACTTGTGGACATGCTGGCTGAGGAATTCTGGGAGTTGAAGTCTACAAGTCATAAAAGGGCCAAGTTTGAAGACCCCTGATGGAGATAATGTATTATTGAGCCAAAATAGAGAAAGGACTCACCTTGACTGATGGATATGTAACTTGGTTTGTTTGTTTAAGGTTCTCTAACTGCTTTACATACTGAGGCCCACAACTGTATTTATAGCCAAACAAGGCAGGTATATTGTATGTATAATTGCATGTATTTGGTTTTTTTAATCCTACACAGCTCTACCCGTTTCCAGTGTCCCTGATTGTCATGGTGCTTTGTCCCTCGCATTTTCCAGGAGGACATCAGGAAATCTGGGTCTGGCCATGCTAAGAAGAATCAAGATTTTGCTCTCTTTTAGTTCAAGTCTTAGTTTACCTTTGTTCTAAATAATCTCCAGGACCAACACTTCACTATTCTGAAAGTGATTACTTTTCCTTTAATATCAAACCTCTATAACAGCTAAACCTCCAGAAATATTTTTTATTATTATTATGGTACTGCAATTGATCCTATCTTTTGCTTGGACCCTGATCCCAGGGCAATCTGAGATTTTAGGCTCTCCCCAAATTAGTGTTGTCAGGGATGTCTTCATAGGGGGTTAAAAAGTCATGTGTTTGAATATGGTCAATTTATTTATTATTCATTTATTATTTATTATTTATTATTTATTATTCCAATTTGTATCCCGCCCTTCTCCCGAAGGACTCAGGGCGGCTCACAACATTATTAAAAACAAAGAGAGACCCACACACCCCACCAAATAAAACCAAATTAAAACCAATATTTTAGTGTTGTGATAATTAAAATTTCTAAAAAACCCAATTTAAAAATCCTCCCTAGGCCAGGCCCGCTTGTTGGAAGAGCCATGTCTTGAGGGCGCGGCGGAAAGTAAGGAGATCCGGAATAATCCGGATCTCGGGGGGTAGTTCGTTCCAGAGGGCAGGGGCACCCACAGAGA
>NW_015386211.1:967364-972002 GCF_001527695.2 Protobothrops mucrosquamatus | reverse complement strand
CCATTTTCAAGTCTCAAGACAGTTGTGTTCAGAAGAGACAATTAGAGTGAATCATGGGCCAATGTACGATATTAGAGTAGTACTTCAAACAAAGGAGATGTTTTTAAAGCTTAATCATATGCCATGGAATCATTCTTGATCCTTAAGACATTGTTGGATCCTCTTTCCTGCCATCACTCTGCCCACCTGCCACATTTCAGAGATGGCAAAAATTCTTTAAGAAAGTATGTATTATTTTTTTCGTATCAACTGCGACATGCTTTGTTTGCAGAATGACAAAGTTTCTGAAATGAGGGTCTGAAGTTTAATTTGCTAAAAGGAGTTGTGGAAATGGAACATATTGGGAAGCCAAGTTTATGTGTTCTGTCTTTAACTATCAATCATGGGCACTCTGCAATGAAATCATGTATTGCCGAGATATTACTTACTGTAGATATTAACAACAGCATGGGGGAATTTGAGTGTCCCATCATTATTTTTCTAAATTTCCTCACTGTAGGGAAATTTCTTGCTAGATTAAGAGTTATCAGCTGTCCTACTACACATTAATAAACTTTTGCTTTGATAAAAAAAACCTATGGAGTAATTTAGTAATTGTTTCATATTTCTTGACAATCATACTGACCAATGCAACTTACGGATCAGATATCAGATATATTGAACAGCATCATATTTCATAGCAAGTGACTATGTTCTTGAGTCAGGTCAAGATATGCATAAAGAAAAAATATTATGTATTTATATTGCCCCTATAGCAGGGGTAGGCAACCTTGGCTCTTTTATGACTCGTGGACTTCAACTCCCAGAATTCCTGAGCCAGCATAGCTGCCCTAGAGGCATGTTCCATTTAATTTCCTTAAACCCAAGGTGTTATAAAATCCTTAAACTATATTATGTAAATTTATTGAAACAAAATTAGAATAAGGTAATTTTGGGACGGAAAGAAAAATTTTAAATTCTGATGATCAGAAACTTGTGAACAATGATTTTTCCTTCTCATTCTAAATTTGAGTTATCCTTGTTTTCCTCATGGAAAATATTGTTACTTTGGGCCAAAAGGAAAAAAAAAACATGGCTTCTGATTATCTGACAAATTTTCTTACTATACTTGTGTTTTCAAAAGAAGGTATGAGTCAAATAAATAAAATTACATATTTAGCTACCTGTGTTTCTTTCTAATTATTTTGATCTCAAAGGCATGCTTGTGCCTCTGTGTTCCATCCAGTTCTTAAGCTGCTTGTCCAGTACTTAACGCACAATTTTTTGTCAAGCAAAAATCTTGTTCCCAGCACATTTAAATCTTGCAACTTAATTGTTCTAATCTTCCCCTATTACTAGTTTTTAATTATCAGTTTTCTTCTTTTATACTGTAATGTCCGAGTCTTGATTTTCTGAGCTATGTGTGTGGTGATGGGGAGGACAGTTACTGGAAGGGTAGTATGTAAATATCTAGCATTCTGGAAGCTTAAAAAACTGTTTCTTCCTCCAGGCATTGGGCCAGGAAGATAGATAAGCTCATCTTCTGACAGGTGGAGGGTAGGTTTGATGGACCCCAGCTGTATGTTGTCCAATATATTAGTTATGGAATTTGTTTCTTTTGTATTTGAATGTGTTTTTTTTTAATTGCGATCATTTTTTCTGTTTTGTTTTTACTTGAGTTACACTGTCCAGAGTTGCAATTCCAAGAGCTGAACAATTAAGTAAATCTTCTAAATCAGAGGTCCCCAATCTTTGGGGCACCAGGGACCGGTGCCATGGAGAGAGGTTTTTTTTCCACGGACCAGAGAGTGCTTCGTTTTGTGCCTGCATCTCACAGATGGGGCTTTGCTTGTTTATGTGGACTGGTTGCTGGCATGCCATGGCCCAGTACTGGTCCATGGACCGGGGACCCCTGTTCTAAATGCTAAAATAAAGACCATTTCTGCAGTTGCACTTTCTATGTCTATACTGTCATCAGAAATCCTCAAATCTTGGGTAATGACTTCTGCAGGCTTGCAAAGCTGAGAAGGACAGACCTACTCTGCCTAACTGCAAGGATCCTTTTTAACCTCTCATACCCAAGGATATACAATAATATCACTCATTGAAAAAAAATAATACATCAATAACAACAGAGCTCATCTGCCCACTTGACCCAAATGCCGGGAGAAACAGACAGATCTAACAAGGCCGTCTGAATCTCCCATGGCATAGCTGTCTTAGATGGCAAGTGCTAAGAAGGTATTACTCTGGGGTCAAGCAAGATGGGATTGTGTGATCGAAGATCTGGTGGAGTGATAGAAATTGATGCTGGACTGGACCATGTCCGAGATACAGGAGCAGGGTTGCTCTTCAACCTATTGTTACCTGTGGGGTCCTTGGTGCTCTCTGAGCATGCTGGTTTTCTTGCAGACTTTTCATTAGCAAACTAGGTAACATTAGTGTTTATTGTTGTATCATTGTTATCTTGCAAGAAACAGCCCTTAGAAGAAGGGAAACATGACGCCATCCAAGAGTGCCTTGATCCTAGCCAAATTTCCTCCAGTGGAACTTAGGGGTGGAATTGGGGGCTGCTGCAAGAGCATTTGCTGCTTTGACAACAGTTCAGCTTTGGGATACAAGCCTCTCTTGTTGGATGACTGCCAGACCAGACTCATTCCTGGCTGGACAACCAATGGCATTGTGATTCATAGAAGGAAGGACGAGAAAGTCACACAAATATATGTATTTATTTGGGAATCAGGGCATTATAAACTTGGGGAATGCCTGCTTTACATATGTAAGAAAAAATAAACAGTATATTTTTTTCCAACAAACCATAGCAATGTCAATATTCAGGACATTCCATTTACTCAATTATAGTTACACTGTAAGACTTTGGGGAAATGTTCTGAAAGATGATGAATTAGAAAGTTATGGGTGGGTACTGGAAAAAGTTGGGATAGTGACCATTTCTCCATGTATTCATCAGAGATTGAGCCAACTGCCATTGAACTAACTGCATAGCTCCCATTTAGATTAGGGGTTGGCAACTATGGTATCTTTATGAACTGTGGACTTCAACTCCCAGAATTCTGGAAGTTGAAGTCCATAGGTTGTAGACACCCTAGCTGCCCATCTTGATCTATATTGTAGACATTCTCTGTCAAAAGACTTTCTCATATAAACATTAGTATCTTGCTGTTCTTCCTAAAAACATTATTATATAAGGGCTTTTTTTTGTTAATATCACCAATTATTTTTGCAACTAATATTGCTTAGCATGTTTATGTCTTGCCAGTACTGCATTAAAGAGTACTTATTTTAAAAGGCAATTTATATATATTTTTATAACAAGATTATTTTTCAATCTGAGGAACTCATTAATAAAGTTTTAATCCACAGACGGCTTATGCCTTATTTGGATTTGTTCAGTGCCAGTTCATTTCTTTTCTTGGCATGCCGTCTCTGAACCTTCCGAGCACGGGACCCAAATCCTAGGGTTTGAAGTGACTCTGTTATGTACTTCTGGCTTGGAGAGACACACAATATCACCAGCAACTTTGCATCACCACCTAAAAAGAATTAGAAAGATATACATGTTAACTGATTCAATTGCCCCAATGCCAAACCTTGACTCCAGAAAGCTAGGACATAAATACTATAAGAAGAAAACCTCTAGTAAAGCACGTTTGAACCATTCCTGTCTGAGTAAGAAATGCAGAGTGCTTAGGAATTAGTGTTGTAAAGGAAACTTTACAACTGCTCCTAAATAAATTTAGTTGCCATGAGATAGGATAATAATGTGTGTCTGTATGGATGATTAATAAAGCAAAGCAAAGTCTAGGAATAAAGGGACCATTTTTCCCAATGGAGGGTGTAAGAAGTGGAGTCCCTGAAGTGTCTGTGTTGAAACAAGTGGTTTTTAACTTGTTCCTAATGATCTTGACCCTGGATAAGTACCAAGCATCTCAAGTGTGCAAATAATAACAAATGGTGGGGAAAACCAAAAATGTTTGTGAAGAGCTCCAGAAGGAACTCTTCAAGTGGCTAAACATCAACCAATAGACAATATTCAACCAAAAATAATTAAGGCATTCAAATACCCTCAGTATGAGAAACCATTAGAACACTTGGAACTCTTTATCAAGAAAAAGGAAACGGGGAGTGGGGATGACTAGGTATATAAAATCATTGACAATGTGGAGAAAATGGCCAGAGAGACAATTTTTTTTTCCTTTGCTGAAAACTCAACAACTGGGAATGATCCAAAGAAGTTGCTTGAAAGGTTTAGACTAGTACAGTTTCATATCGTTTAGGTTTAGGTTTAGGTTTAGGTTTTATTAAATTTATACCCCGCCCTTCTCCTGGCGGACTCAGGGCGGCTTACAGCAAGTTAAAAAACAGACAAACCATACAAAATACTAAGTTTAAAATACAATTAAAATGAAATATTGATTTTTTTTGCCGTTTCTTTTTAGAATTATGTTAAAAACCAAATTAAAATCAAATTAAAATCAAATTAAAATATCCCTTAGGCCAGTCCCGCTAGCTGGAATAGCCATGTCTTGAGGGCGCGGCGGAAGGAGGGGAGATCCGGAATGACCCGGATCTCTGGGGGTAATTCGTTCCATAGGGAGGGGGCTCCAACAGAGAAGGCCCTCCCCCTGGGGGTCGCCA
>NW_015386211.1:957542-966244 GCF_001527695.2 Protobothrops mucrosquamatus | reverse complement strand
ACCAGGCGCCGCAGCATGATACCGTGGTCCACAGTATCAAAAGCCGCTGAGAGGTCCAAAAGAACTAGGACAGAGGAATGACCCCTGTCCCGGGCCCTCCAGAGATCATTTACCAGTGTGACCAATGCCGTTTCCGTGCTGTATCCCGGCCTGAAGCCCGACTGGAGCGGGTCTAGATAGACTGTTTCCTCCAGGTGCCTAATTACCACAATACATTGCTAACTTGGCAGACTGGATACATTTATGGACACATCTGTCAAGAGCCACTGGTCTAAAGAATTCAATATTCTTTCTGACTGATGGCAGTATCCCTCCATATACCAGTTGTAGGGGAGAATAGGAAAGGAGTATTTATTTATTTATTTATTTGTACTCCAGCTTCCTTATTTTTTTACAAAGAACTCAAGGTGACGGACATATCCAACACATCTTCCTCCTCTTATTTTTCCCACAGCAACTGCCCTGCGAGCTGAGTTGGGCTGAGAGAAAGTGACTGCCCCAAGCTGGCTTTTAGGTTAAGGCAGGACTGGAACTCATGGTCCCCTGCTTTCTAGCCTGGTTCCTTAACCACTAAACCAAGCTGGCTCTCATCTAAATTTGCTTGTGAGCAGTCCAGAGACATCTGTTATGGCCATTGTGAGAAACACAACAATGGATTCAGATGAGCCTTGGTCTGATCCAGAAGGGCTATTCTTTCATTCTGGTAACCATCTCATTTTACAATATGCATGTGACATAGTCAAATAGTAGGAATCTTGCTAGAAAAATAAAAAAAATGAACAGCTAGAGAATCTAGTATTTCTCCTTGCTTAAAATAAGGATTTAGCATCCTATTGTTAAAGTCACCTTCGCTTCTTGAAATCACACTTCTGTATCAACTATACATTTGAAAATTGGTATAGAAATACTAATTAATTGTATTAATAAGAGGTATATAAATAAGTATAAGTATTACATTGTACCAAGCTATACTCACCTATGGCATCCTGTAGCAAATGTGTAAGTTTGCTATTTCGATATGGAATGTGAGAGTTCTGTTCTGATAGGGCTCCAAGTACATCTGCTAGAGCAGACAAGCTGCGATTAATGAAGGAGGTCTCTCTCAACAGTGACCCAGTTACACCAGACATACCTAGTACAATAATCACAAAAAACCCACACATGAACATAAAAGTAAATGTTTTGCATAATTTCATACTTCTAGTTCCTGCATATGCCACATTTGAGTTTTGTTGGACAAAAAGTTGGAGAATTCTTGAGAATACTGTGGGCAGCCAAGAAAACAAACATACATACCACTGAACAAAACAAGCCAGCGCTCTCACTCGAGGTACAAATAACCAGGTTCAAACTATCTATTCTGGACATATTATGAGAAGACCTAGATCTCCACTGCTGGGAAAAGTGGAAGGAAAGAGAAGATGATGATCAAGGTGGATAGATTCAGTTTTAGTAGTGATGAGTGCACCATTGGAAGAACTGAAGGACCAGGTTAGGGACAAATCATCATGGAGAAAGTCTATCTATGTGATGGTTAAGAGTCCACAATGGCACAACAACATATAAACAAGCAATGAACAAGAAATGAATACAACTGAAGAAAACGTGTAGCAGGAAATACTAAAAACTATAAATAAACTTATTGATTTATACTTTGGCTTTACACAAGGTTGAAGAAGTAAACATATAATCCATACCATCAGAATAGAGAAGCACTTTCAGGGCCCTGTTAAAATCTATGAAATGAGTTGCTTCAACTTTTCTAAGGCAGATGCCCTTTCTATGGGACTTCAACTCCCAGAAGTCCTAGACATCAATGACTATGTTGCTTAATATGTGCTAATTGTAGTCTGAGAAGTGTAATGTCGTCATATTTAAAGAGAACCAGATTAGTACAAGATTAATCTAAGTAATAAAAGATATATAAACTTAATGCAAGTGATCCATGCAAAGCTTACACATGCAACCACCTTTCTCCTCACTTTGGAATTGAATTGTTTTTGATGAAAAAAGACATTTTTTTAACACAGTTGTGAAATTTTGTACGAACTCTATATATCTATGGTTATATTTCTTTTCCATTATATTTATTACTAATCTTCCGTGAAACGACCATTCCATTGTGATAATTTAACACTCCCTAACATGTTTGGATTTTATTCGTGTCTAATAAAAAAAATATAAAAAAACGTATCTTCAAGTTCAGAGTAATAAAAATTCCGTCATAAATATTATTTAAGATATTTACATAGCTGCCCATGTTATGTTAAACTCTGGGCAGCTTCAATCAAACTATGTCCCAACTGAATCAAGCCAGCATTTACCACATGAAGGAATCACTGAGCACAAAAATTGCTGATGAAACATATGTGACATTCTTATAGTTTAATGATCAATTCAAATAAATTATTCAGCTTTGAAATTCAACTTATAGTAAAAGTGTATCCACAATATGACACTTTTTGTGATAAGAGAAAAGCATGCTAAGATCGTTCTCAATGTTAGAGAGATAAAATGTTTCTTTATCACTTCAGCAAACTCCTTCTATAATCCTAATTAAGAGCACAATTGCAATCCCAACATGGAGTTGGGACAGAAATCCCCTGAATACAGCTGGACTTAATTCTGAATAAATGTGTTTAGGATTACTATGCTACTCTATTTATTACGTAAATGTTAATATAGGTAAATTGGTATTAATCCCTGCAGTTAATGATGCCATATGATACTTCCCACCAAGATCTGGATTTTCATAGGAACAGACCATCAAATGATTCTCATCAGTAAATGGTGGAAATGTATAATATGGTTCAACTGCATTCTGGTGTAAAAAGCAAACGTTAAAAGTTCTTTTTAAAGTTCACTATTTACTCGACCAGAAAAAAAGAGCACTTGGCAGGCAAGAAAAGTGTGCTTTTATAACCTAGGTTCAGTTTTCAAAACATTATTTCTGGAAGGTTACATTTAACTAAGTGGCTTTTATTGGTAAGGAAGCTTGTACTTTAGGAAATGATCAGAATTTGTGGGGAGAAAAAAACCCTGTGTTTTTAAAAAAGGAAGAAAACATTTGGGAAGGGTAGAAGCCAAAGAAAACAGAAAATTGTTTATAAAAACCATTAATATTCCTCCTACTATTCTTTTCCATAAGGAGACTCAAAAAATTTATTTATACTAATTGATTATGTGTTATCATGTCATTTTCAACTCCTAGTGACCACAGAGATAGATTTCTCCATGACAGCCTGTCCCTAATCTGGTCCTTCAGGTCTTCCAAAACTCACTGACACTGTAACTGAATCCATCTACTTTTCTGCTGGTTGTTGTCTTCCTTTTTCCTGCCATCTTGTCCAGCATTAGAGTCTTCTCCAGAGAACTAGGTCTTTACAAATTAAGTGTGTTTTAACAAATATGTGGCATATTTACACAGAACATAGAATAATAGGGTGGGAAGTGACCTTGGAGGTATTCTCATCCACCCCCCTCTCCATGGCAGAAGATCCTATATCAAACATTTCTGCTTAAACAGCATAATATTAAGATGCAAGCATTCTTAATGGGTTTAACATAGTAAATCTATTAGTACAGCAGGATTGTTAGCAGTAACGTAAACATAGCTTCCTTGGCTGGGCATAATGGCTGAGGAATTGGAAAGCTAACTTATTGGGGTGATTTGTTCATCCATGAAGCTCCCTTGCATTTCCAAATGAAGAGATTGGGACTAGTATATATATATATGAAAAATGAGCTGATTTCATGGGTGACTGTCCTTATATAGCCAACTAACCACCTGTCAAGAAAAGTATTAGCAGGGATAGAAGAATGCTAAGATTTGCCAAAGGTTTTGAGTCAAGAAAACCATCCAAAAATGGGATTTGAGGTTGAGGTTGACCATTCAATAAACTCAAAATGCTGGCCGTTTGGGGGGGGGGCAGGAAGAGAGAATGGGCAGATAGTATGAGATTCTATAGACTGGCATTAAGAAAGCTTCACATAGCCATGGGAGCTTTTTATACCAGCTTATTCCAGCCGTCATGCAGTGGGGTACCAGCACACTATAGCTGACTGAATACTAAATATTCAAAGGTCACGAAATGTAGTGTTCTTGGCCAACTCCCTTATTTTGTTTTTTAGAGTAAAGCAATGCATGGATGCTTGTAGAGGACAGTAAAGATAGGTCAGGCAAATTGTTAGCAGGGTTCTAACATTTGTGTACCACCAGCGTAACTTAATTTTTAATGAGGCAACAACAACAACAACAAAAAATCAGTACACTCACTTTGAAGCTTTGTCAAAAAAAGAAATAGGAGTTTGGAACTCTGACTTTTTTCAGGAGAATAAGTATTGCATAAATATTAAGCAACCAAAGTGAACATATTCTACAGCAATAGCCGGCAGCAGCCCTTTGTCTGCCTCCTCACAAGCATGGTGCTTAAATTGGCTTCTAACTATTAAATAAAGGTGGTGACATTTTCAGTGGGTTTCTTACCAAAATAAGAAATAGAAGAAAAATGTCAAACTTCCAAGAGACTTAACAAAGCAATTTTATGTTAACTTCAACCTCAGAACAAAAAAAGAGGGGGAGAGCCTTTTTCCCCCACCCCTGATCTTTTCCTATCCACTGATACAAAAATAAATTTGCTTTGGGGCTACTCAAGCATTGCCTCTTCCCGTTTACCAGCTTGACATCAAAAATCTAATCTGATGGATTTCTGATGTGATCCTTGGAGCGTCCATATGTTGCATGTACCTTTGGAAGCTAAATGCCAACTAGGCTTATCTCTTCACAAGCATAGGATGGTTTTGCTCCAAAAGACTAACTTACCAACACTTTCGCTACCAGCTAAATCCACCAGTTGAAGTTTTGTTCTCATTTCCTTCTGTCTCTCCACAGATTCCCTGAAAAGCTGTGCTGGTGAACAAGCTCTAGAAGAGCAAGCAGAAGTGAAGAAATGTTCTTTACCCAGCTTTGGATTAGAATGGTCACCTGTCCAGGGAGCAGCTGGACAAAAATAAGGAAAAAAAAGTTTATTTTGAACCTGCAAAATTAAACATACAATAGGCTTGGATTATTTCTAAAGACCTGCAGACCTAAGGCTAAAAATGTTACAGCTAGTCTAATAATGAAAGGCTAGACACAGGGATAATATGATGCCTGCCCAAAAGGTATGGATGCTTGCCAATTGTTTACTGGGCACAATTGAACTTTAAAGCCATAAATGGCTAAGAGTCTGACTATCTAAGGAATCTAGTCTCCAAATATGGACCAATTGTTAAGATCAGTAGGGGAAGTCCTCTTGAAGATAACTCCACTAACAGAGTTTAATATATGTAGGCAAGGCCATTCTGTTGCACTGTTGTTGGGGTATGGGAAGTATTCCTTAGGAATTATATATTGTCTCCACTGTTCCAGCCTTTAGGAAATCTCAGAGGCGTCTACAGGCTCAAATGCTGTTAGCAGCATCATGCCATCATACAGCAAGGTCCCCCCCCCCTACTTTTATAAGTGTTTACCACACGACATGCAGCAAAGGGACAGAGTGCAGGCAGTCTTCATTTAATGGTACTTGTGCAGCAACTGTTCAAAGTCATAATGCTGCTGAACATGTGGTACTTATGACTAGTCCTCATAGTTGCAGCTGTTGCGAAGTCCCCACAATCACATGATTGCAATTCTGGCACTTGCTGACTGGCTTACAATTACATCTCAACATCCCACAGTCCCAAATTGTGATTGCAATTCGCCCGAGTCAATGGTGAAGCCAGCAAGAAATTTAAAGTCATAGTCACATGATATCTTCCCATAACAATCTGCATAGTCCTTGCTTAATGACAGCAATCGAGACTTCTGGAACTGCTATCACTAAGTGGTGCAGCCAAATGATGTCATGCTTAACAACTGTTAAGCTTAGCGACAGAGTTTCCAATCCTACTTACTGTTAATGAGCGAGGACTTCATGAAATCATACGAACACATGAAATCTTATTATGGTTCTATTTTTTATATATATATATTAAAAGTATACCCTAAACAAGCTTCTTACCAAAATCATCCTCTGAGGAACCCTTGATGGTTACTGTCAAAGTTATCACAAGGTGTGAACGAGATGAATCAGTGTGTACAAGGGTTGAGTGTTTGGCCCTCAGCTGTAGCCCCTGGGTCACAAGCTCCAAGAATTCCACAACATCTTCAACAGGTCTTAGAAAATATATGTATACATATATTAAATAATATTTTTATAAAAGTCAGAGCATCTAGAATTATTTTACAGCAAAATATTCAGGGGGAATGACAAAATGATATCGCTTGTATATATAATGCTTTCACAATGAAACATTGTTAATTATGTTACACTGTTCTCTAGCAAGCCATTTACTGTTCCTTGAAATCAGTGTTGCAGGAAAGCTTTCAGTTTCAGAAAGCTTAACAAATCTGGAATACTGCAGTCTTGGGGAAATCAATATACTTTTCAAGAAATGAAACAAGGGCTATGAAGAGAAAGTTCAGTTTGATCTAGTGTCAGCCAATTGCTGAGAAAAGAACCTATCATAATCCAACTTAGAATAAGAATAAGAATAAGAATAGAATAGAGCTGGAAGAGATCTTGAAGGTGTTCTAGTCCAGTCCCCTGCTCAAGCAGGAGGACCTATACAATCTCAAACAAGTGACCGTCTAGCCTCTTCTTAAAAACCTCCGGTGATGGAGCACCCACGATTTCTGGAGGCAAGCTGTTCCACTGGTTAATTGTCCTCACTGTTAGGAAGTTTCTCCTTAATTCCAGGTGGCTTCTCTCTTTGGTCATTTTCCAACCATTGTTTCCTGTCCTGCCCTCTGGTGCCTTGAAGAATAATTTGAACCCCTTTTCTTTGTGGCAGCCCCTCAGCATTAGTCTAAAGCATCCTGTCCAGATCTGATTCTAGATCATGGATTGGAGAAAATGAAACCTTACTCGCTATTATTTAGCACAAAGCAAAGAAAATATAAATTCCTGCCAGTATCTAACATTTTTATAAAATCAAAACAGATTAAAATTGCAGGAAAATTCAATGATTATTAGAGGACGACATGAGCCAATGTTCACAGAAATTAGTATGAGTGTGAATAGATTGCTTAATTGTAACTGTTTTTTTTTTTTTAAGCAATCATCAGTTCATTCAAAGATGCTCCTCTATGCTGCCCATGTCAGGAACCATTTCAAACTGAGGAGATTTGGTTAGGAATGATCTGTTCAGCATGCATGTCCACTGAGTTTCCTGTCTCTCTTCTCCATTCCTATGTATTAACTGCTCTCTGTTTTTTGTTACAGATAAACAGATCACAAACAGTAGACATATCTTTTGGAACCTATCCCAAAGTTAAAGTAGAACTACTGTGTGGAATTTGCAAAGGAAGCAGGTTTTGGCTAAACATGAAAACATACTTCTTAGCAGAATAGATGTTTAACAATGGAAAGACTGTTTCAGAAAATCAGGATTCTTCCTTCCTTAACTATAACCAAATAGAGATTGGAAGATTATTTGTCATGGATGGTATCATTGCATCTTGGGCAGATCAAAATGCTACTGACATGGTGGCTGAAGGGAAGGCAAACATACTGCCTGTGAACATCTCTTTTGAGGAGAAAACAAGCCAATTTTGTTCTCTTGATTAACCTGATGAAGCAAAATTAACAGTTATTTTTACTGCTTTGCATGATATTTGGGGGAGAGCGCTGAGGGTTTCCCATGCTTTATCTACACAAATTCAACTACAGATGAAATATTATTCAAACTCCCAATAGCATATTTTAGACTCCAGAGAGTTGGGGCAGCCAAGAACCATGAATGTTTTATTTCTTTTACATTGGTTTTCACAGTTCTTTGTATACATTTGTGCATTTATTGGTACATTTTTTCCTTAATTGTGTGGAATTTAACACGTACTGTATGTGTTTCAGCTACAAAACTATTTTTCTTAATGGATTTCCCTCAAAGTTATACTTTAATTTTTTTTTTTGCTACAAGCTGGAACAACTGTGAGTGGGGGTGGGGAGGGAGACCTCTTTCTCCTATCAGTTTTATATCACATGACACAAATTCTGGTTTTTGCAACCAATTCTCTTTCATCTGAACTTCAGAGCACCAACACAAATTATAAATTATCCTGCAAACTTCTGGGCTTTTAAATAGTAATCATCAGTTGCCTGGCCAAGGCCAGAATCTAGCTGTATTGTTGAGAAAGAGGATGAGTAATGCAAGGGGCTGCTTTAATTCAATCTCTCTGTGGTCCATTCCTTTTGTCATTTTTCCTGCAGTTACGCAGAAGGAAGGAGCCTATTTTGCTCTGCAGATTGTCCTCACACTTTTAATTAATTCATTGTGCAGCAGGATTTAGACACTGCAAACCACCAAGCAAGACAGAGGTTCACTTCGAGCTAAACAACCGTCATAGAATAATGAGATGGTTTAGAAGAGGAAAGCAGAACCTTTAACAATTTGATGTTTACATTGGACCTGATGTATTGATAGCTGACACTGGAAGATCATTTGTCGGCCGTGACCAGGGGGGCGTTTTATCAGGTTCGCCTGATCCACCAGTTGCGTCCTTTTCTGGACCGGGACGCTCTGCGCACGGTCACTCAAGCTCTCGTCACCTCCCGCCTGGACTACTGCAATGCCCTCTACATGGGGCTCCCTTTGAGGAGCACCCGGAGACTTCAACTGGT
>NW_015386211.1:941329-957293 GCF_001527695.2 Protobothrops mucrosquamatus | reverse complement strand
TAAATCAAGGCTTTTTTGGCAATAACAGAGAAACACATAAACAAAGCTCCAGTGGTTTGCTTATGTTAGTAAAACCCACAGACAAAAATACTGCCTTAAATTATCTCCTTTGTGGGTGCAGTATATTATAGTTTATAAAGGAAATAAAAGGACTGTTGTGTCTGACTTCCATTTCCCTCTCTCCCTTCCTCTGCTAAACTGTACATGGAATGCTTGCACTATGCAACGCAACTTTGCAAGCTAAAGGAGCAGCGAAAAAAAATCTCAATTCCACTGAGGTCAGAAAGAGAGTTTACTTTGGAATTTAACACAAGGAACGGTTTTCGTGCGGCAAAATTCTTCTTAAAATCATCTGTAGTCCTCCTCTACTGAAGGTCCACGTGCAAGTAATCCTCGAGGTGTGACTGCAATTGAACCCTGCAATTACAGTTCTAAGCTGTGATGGTTGTAAAGTGGGTCACCACCTGACTGAATCCGATTTTATGACCTATTTTGCAGCAGTCATTAAGTGAACCAACTGTTGCTATGGGCTGCTTCCCCCCCCTCTGGAAACTGGAAATAAATGTCGGTTACTGGCAAAAATGTCATAAATTGTGCTCATGTGACCATGGGGCGCTTCAAATGGCCGTAAATGTGGATCGGTTGCTGAGGACCCAAAATGTGATCACGTGACTGTGCCCACCCCCCGGATGTTGGAAATTTGAAACCGGATCCTAAGTATTTCCAGGAGTGGGGGAAATCCATGGTAACACAAAACAGTTGTTAAGTAACCGGTTGTAAGTCAAGGACTACCTGCATAAGCAAAATTGTACAATGTACCCCACCATCAGCCCAAGGCACCATAGCTTGAAAAAAATTAGGTGGAAACAGAACGTTTGAAATCCATATAGGCATTTGCCTACAACACGTGCAAAGCTAACTAGAGAGTTTCCACAATAACTGCATGGGCCAGTTGTCTGGCAGCTTTACATATATGAGGCGCCATCATGGTTAAGCTTTAGACTAGGGGTGGGGAGATTCAGGCTGTTGTTTGAAAATGTGCCCACCTGCCTAGAAGAAAAGCCAAAGGTAAGCTGAGACTGACCATGAATATCTTGGGGGGAAAAGGAAGGATGACAGATAGCAATTTCACCAATTTGCTTTCTGCTAAATTGGAATTTGGTGAAGCTGAAGCAACCCTGCCAGCCATTTTTCTGACTACTATTTTGCGCTTTATTATTATGCATCGTGGTATTCTATTGTTTTAATCTTATAGTCAACTGTATCTTCATTATGGGCCCTAATGAGATGCATTCGCAAGAGCCCTAAAGTTGGAAACCTTGATAAAACTGGCTCCTGAATGCTGTAAAGATTTCCAAACACATGAGCCATATTTGTTTACTACTCCTTTTTGTATCTTTTGTGCTAAACGTGGGGGGATTGGTACACAGAAAAATACCGGAGTGAAGTTTGAACGTGCCCCTATAACCCTTCCCCATTTGGATCTTCTTGAATTACATAAACTTTAGGAGAGGAAATAGAAGAAATGTTTCCATGCAATCGAGAGGTTTTTAAAAAACCCCAGTGTTACAATGTTAATAAGAAACAAACAGATATGGGATGGAAGACACTCTGATCCAGGGGTAGTCAACCTTGGCTCTTTTATGACTCGTGGACTTCAACTCCCAGAATTCCTGAGCCAGCTAAGCTGGCTCAGGAATTCTGGGAATTGAAGTCCACGAGTCATAAAAGAGCCAAGGTTGACTACCCCTGCTCTGATCGATGTTAAATTCACATTTTTTTGACAATGCCCCAATGGCCTGTGTTGCCCAACGTGTTGTTACTCAAAGACACTCCCTGTGTACTCACTCATTGGTAAGAAGTGGAATATCATTCTTTCCTTCTTTATTTGTCATTATATCCCTTTTGATACCATTCATCCTTCCAGAGTTGTCTTTGGCCAGAAGATCAAAAACTTCATTATTATACACTTCTACAACAGAAACCTCAACCAAATGGCTTCCTGGTGACTTTTCTGAAAGAAGCCTGAAAGAAGAAAAAGGGCTTAAAAGACTGGAATTAAAAAAAAACAAAAAACAAAAAACAACCTAAGTAAACTATTCTTGTGATCCAGCACATTATTACTGCTTGAACGGATACCCAAAGTCCATAATCTTTGGATATTCGTTGCTTTTCTGAGATAGCTGAGCTGTTCTAAAATCTGATTCAAACTATTTATGCACTGCTTATTCTGTAACATGCTGTAGAGCTCTGCAAATTTAATGGAATGTGTGGATGATCTTGGGGAGGAAGAGGAAGAGATGGAAACATTCAGGTCAGAGAGACAGGAGCTCGCAGTGGCTTAGCAGTCAGAGAAACTTAGGAAAGAGTCTAATGCAGGGGTCTTCAAACTTGGCCCTTTTATGACTTGTGGACTTCAACTCCCAGAATTCCTCAGCCAGCGTGCCTGGCTGAGGAATTCTGGGAGTTGAAGTCCACAAGTCATAAAAGGGCCAAGTTTGAAGACCCCTGCTCTAATGGATCAAGCAGTTAAAAATGGGGGGTGGGAGGTCTGTGCCTTCAGATTTGCAATATTGATATCAACCCTCCCAGACATGACTAGATAAACTAATTTTATTTTATTGTCAGGTTACATTAACAAAATTTTGCAAGAATCTTGTAATTATTATTATTATATTTATTAATAAATACATTACCAATTTTCTACATTAAGTTGTTGGAAGTAACAGGGTACAGGATAGACAAAGGAAGACAAAGAAAGCTCATAGGTATTTTACATAGAAGTTCCGTTTTCGGGCCAAATAGACGCAACAAAATTCAAAGTCTAGTGTACAATTATCATTTCATGTATATATCAGGCTGAATCAAAACAAGGTCCTCCTTGACTAGAAGGCTGCCTAAGAAATCAATTTTTTTTCCAGAACTAGTGGACGATTTCTTTGTATGAAAAAAAGAATTGAAATGTAATAGCATATATCTATCGATTCAAGTTGTTGTATTCAGTCTCTTGCCTATAAAATCTCAGAGTTTATATACAAAGTTTCAAGGCATATGCTGCAACAGTTTGCATAAAGAACTGCACAGTTTCAAGGCTCATGCTTAAATTATTGCTATGTCTTCAGTAGGACAACTTGCAGTAAGCATAGCTAGCAGAGTTTCTTCCGCTGACCTATCTCGACATCCAATTCACTCGCCTCATATTTTTAGCCTATTTGTGTACAAGTTCACTAGTTTTCTTGATAGATAGCAGTTTTTATTTGATCTCTCGTTAATTCAAATGCTCCAGGGTATTTTGTAGAACGTACAGTGCCTGATTCAGAAGTGGAAGGGGCACCCAGCTTCTTGTGCACATTTGCAATTATCCTTTATTAAAAGACTGCTCCCAAATTTCAAAGAACAATCTTATAATTGTAAAAAGAGGAAGCCTATTTGTACAGTAAATATACAAAGCAACGATTGAAAATCACAAAGAATAAGGCATCAATTACTGCAACAGAGACAGACTTGTACAGAAACACTATGAATGAAAAGTGTAAATAATTCTGTATTGAAACTGCAACCATTCGCTGTCAGCTGATTTATTTTATCTAAATATGTTGATAAGTGTTAAATGTCCACTTTCCTATTTTCTGAATCGGTGTTCACAATTATTTAAATTATAGGCCACAGGAACTATTCAAGTTCCACTCTTTTGCTCTTTTCATGATTTATTGAGAAAAATAAGATCCAGTACAGTAAATATATTAATGATGCCCATCTGTCATCAGGCTGATGATTACATCACAGCAATTTCCTCATAAAGGCCTTTATGTTCTGTAAGAATCTGCCAAACAACTCTGGAAACTTTCTACTCTTAGACCAATTGTAAAAAAAATCTATTACAATATCCTTTTGAGACATGGGTTTTATTAAGCTTTTTAAAGAATGCACTCTTATTGGTTTCCCCCCCCCCCCCCCCNCCCCCCCCCCCCCCGCTTCTTGTCTCCCTGATTGCAACTGCAACTTTGAGACTCTTACGGTAATAAGCAAATAATTTTTCTTAAAGAAAACTGAAATAAATACATGCATACCCACGAATGTTCAGTATAATCAATACCTGAATACTTCTTTGCTGGCTCTAGCAATGATTCCTAATTCTGTCTCACCTTCCACCGAGAAACGGAAACTGTTTTCAAGCTGTGGGCCCAACATTGTGTATGTTTTCCCACTACCAGTCTGCCCATAAGCCATAATACACACATTGGACCTGAAAAGTAGATAGAAGATTCTTAAAGACCAACATTAAGTGATCAAAACTAAACCTTGGAAGGAAGCTTGCTAATTTGCACATCTTACTAATTTGCACAGAATTGTTCCAATAGTGGAATAATAACTGTAAAAACTCTCCACCTCTCACCTGCATGTCTCTTTTATCTATCCCCAGTTGAACATTTCTATGAATGAGGAAATAAATTTCTTTCTTCCTAGCAGAAAACAAGGAATGCTACAGAATAGAAAAGATAGAAGGACAGAAGCAAAATCAGATCATTGCTTTTAGGGTAATGCTTTTCCATTTCTTCCTTGGAGCGTATGTCCTGGTTCCAACAGCTGGAACAGAGGCAAGAGACTGGGTTCCATTGGCAAGTTGACTGCAATTTTCAACAAACAAGATTTTGTGTGTGTGCACTAAAATAAGGAGCACAATGGATGCATTCTTTCCATCCATTAATTTCTTCCTCCAAAGCCTAAAAGTCTAAGCCCTATTCACTGGTGACAATGGCCACATCATTTATGTCTTCTGGTGGACATTTTTTTATAAAATGGAAGTGAGGCTCCAGACCTCTTCTCCCCCCCCCCCCTCAAAAAAAGCCTCTAGTATTTGCTTTAAAGTATCACCGAAAACATTATTTTACTGACTTAATAAGAAAGAAATACAGTAAAGCCAGCAGGATTCATTCAGTGATACAAGATCCTGTTTCCTACTACATTGTGTAGCACAGAGCATGCACTTAAATCTAAATGCAATGCCTGCCTTAGCAACTTTTTTTTTACTCAAATCTGAAAGTACTCTTCTTGCTTTAATACCACTTGCCCTGCAAGCTTCAGGTAGCATAGAGACAGTATTTTCAGGAACCCAGCACTGCCCAGATAGTGCTCCAGATGAACAGGCTTTATAATGAAGTTAGATACCTGCCGGTAAGGTTTTTATAAAGCACAGAAATTCATGCTCTACTGGAGCAATAAATTCTCTAACATGTTACTGTGGTTTCCCAACCAGATCGACCCTTAGAGTAATATAACTCTCAAGAAGGTTATGATAAATCAATAGGTAAAACAGGATATAGTGCAGAGAAAAAGGAAAAATATGGCTATTTATATAAAAAGGTATCAGAATTAGAAAAAGGGGAAGGATTTAGCATAGGACAGTGGAGGCAAACCTATGGCACGGGTGCCAGAGGCGGCACTCAGAGCCCTCTCTGTGGGCATGCGTGCCGTCGCCCCAGTCTTAGGCTTTCAGCTGGGTTTTATAAAACCTTTTCGCTTTAGACCTCCGCCGCCGTGTGCAAAAAAAAAGGTTCAATCAATAAGTCAATTTCAACTTATCGCGGGGAAAAAAAGATCTTGCAAAGTTGGAATTGATTGATTGAACTTTTTAGTCCCACCCAGTCTGCCATTACCACTGCAGCCACGCCCACCCAATGGGCCACACCTACCCGGCACCCGACAATGCATAAGTGGGTTTGGGGTTGCAGTTTGGGCACTCGGTCTCTAAAAGGTTTGCCATCACTGGCATAGGACCTTCTATGACCTAAGTGCAGTACTTCTGAGATGTAAGAAAAGTCCTTACATATTTAATTAGAAGATGTCTAATTGTTCTATTTGGACCAGTAATTTATTTTTGTACTTATTTATGAGGTATTTGAAGTAGAATACAACCTTTAATCAAAAATATGGAATGAGCAATCACAATCCAATGCAAACAGATTCCAAATGGTAATAACTGTGAGGGGGAAAAAACACATTTCAAAGTAGGTACTGTATTTTGAAACAGAAGCTGGTTGCAGTTGAGGACAAAGCTTCTCCAATCAGTACATTAATTGCAATTAGTAGAAAATGTGGTTATTTGTACAGACAATCAACATTTGGGGAAGGACTCCTTCCACTGTGGTCTAGTGTCTCTTAAAAGGTCAAAGAAAACAGCAACCTTTTGATGCTCACTAGCGATTCACTAGAATTACTATGGGACTGATTCTTCCTGAGGTATTTAATTTACAGCATCCTTAATTAGCTGTTCTACAGTCTGGGAGAAAAGATTGTTGGCATACTTCTGTGGCAGACATATTATCATGTCTGTAGCTTCTCTCTCTCTCTCTCTCTCTTTCTTTGAAATAGTTCTGAACTTGTTTTTTGCTTTAAGTTTTACTTACCCATCCAGCAAAGAGGTTAGCAAAGGAGAAATATCTGCAAATACTGTCACTTGTGAATCAGAAGTGTTATAAACTCTGACAAAAATAAAACAAGATTCAGTCAACCAATGATCACAGTGAGTAAGGACTAAGAACAAGAATAAAATTACTCAATGCAATCGTTATGTTAGTTTAACAATGCCGATTTTCTTCAGAAGCCCCTGAGTAAGGAAGAATTATGCCCATCCCGACATCAGGAAATTAAAATAGAAGAACAGTAGAGCCACAATTATATTCCAACAATCAGATGTTAGTCATTTAAAATGTTCTGAGGAGTGCCAAGGCCGTAGGCCCTTGTCAACTACAACCTATTTCTAGAGACACAGTTTATGTTTTATTGAGCAAAATGTTCATAGAAATGCCAAAGGAAAAGGAAAAAACGAGAGCCTTTGAATTCCATGCAGCTTTCCTTCAAGACTAAAAGGATCAAAGCACAAACAAGAAAAATAAATAATGAATACAAAATGTCAAGTTATCTCTAACTGTAAAAAGCGAGAGAGAAAGAGAGAAGAGAAAAAGAATATTAACAGTGCGTAGATATGTAACTGAAGAGATAACTATGGCCTTAGGTGGGGATACCTGTGACCATGTCCATAAAGAGGTTAAAAATAGATACAGTATGTAGAGAGATGGCCTGTCAAGTAGCTTGGCCTTGAGCACCATAGGGCATCACAAATTAAAACAAATACTTTTGACAAGGACCAAGAACACATATAGAAGCCAACGTGACGGGACAGTGGGGAATAATATAACCAAAGCCCCGAGTCCAATAATTAGAACTGCCAGCATGATTTTACGGCAACTGTAGCATCACACATTGTAAGGATAGTTGTCAAAGCTAGATAACTTTGACCAAGCTTTCTCCATCAAATAAGCCTAAAGGTGGTGCATCCGCTGAAGCTGCTAAAATGTTTGAGCAAGAAGGTCATTTTAACCTTTAAAGAAACTATAATAATAATAATAATCTTTACTCAAACTGCAAATGTTCTTTTAAAAAAAGGAAAACAATTTCTATTATTCCAAGGTATGCAGAGCATACTGAGGGTCACCCACCCACCCTCCATAAGAGTTACATTTTTTTTTCAAATATAGTAGCATTTTAATTCTTTTTTATTTTTTAATTTCATTGTTTTTATGTAGGTTTTGGCAATCCCTCCCCCATCCAAATAAACCTTTTCAGTCTTTTGGTTTTAGTAAAAAAAAAAGTGAAAGATAAAAGTCAACAGAACAGTTGTGACCAAAAGTCCTGGTGTTTCATTGGGAGGACACTTTAAAGGGCAAACATATTTTAAACAGAGGGCAAAGAAAAAGACTTTTGAGCAGATGGAGTTTTGAGTGATTGGAGAGTTCACTTGATAACTTAGTTGGCTAGCCTTCCCTTTTGTTTTTTTTTTAAATTACTGTTACATTTGTTCAAATCTAAGATTATCCCATTTCATTAACCCTGAAGTATTTAGAACTTTATTAATTCATGCATGATGAAATTCAAATAATAAAAATGGGGGATCCCTATTTTGTTCCCTAAAATACTACAACTAAGGGAGGGGAAGGGGAAAATTGGTGTCCTAATTCTCTGTAAGGCTAATGAGTGCAATGCGTGTCTCAATATGATATGAGTCCTAAAGTATTCATTCTTCCTCTTTAAAGACTTCCTTTAAGGAAGAAAAAAAACCACCTTCAAGTCTGGCCATTTCCAATATCACTGGAGCATACAGTGAGTAGCTCAGAGGCTTTGCTTCAGGCCACCCTGCTTTAGTTTATATGTAACCAATAATTATACCTTAATTTCATTTATTGAAGTGGTTTCCTCTGGTTGAGCTTCTAGCTAATAGGGCACTGAATATTTAGCCAGAAATATGTGGAAGCCAGTAACCCTTTCCAGCTTTTAATTCAAACATAAATAGCACCTTATTAGATCACAGGGGACAGATTAAGATATGAACCAGCATGTCATTTAACAGTACAATAAAGTGGATAGTAGGAAGTAAGATAACAGCCAGAATACAGAACAACATAAGATCTCAATCACCCTTTCTCAGTTCAGACTTGCTAAGCCATTTCTTTAATTACATGGTTGCCAGCTACCCTAATACCTGGCATAGTGTTATATCATGCTTATTTTTTTTTTTAAAAAAAACACCTTATACTTGATTATTACATTATTGTACAAATATTTGGAATTTTGGATGAAAAACAAAAAACAACATTGTAGAAAACATCCTAAAATTCCTAATAGCAAGGGACGTCTGTCTGTGCACTATTTAACAATGTGAATTTTCCTTTATAAAACTATTCTACTTTGTGAAATATCTTCAGGTCCACCATAAAGTAATAGAAGATATTTGCATGGAACAAGCATCATAACTTAACCTTGTGTTCATAAGCATTTAAAATTTACTTTACTAAAATGGAAATGTTAATGAAAACTCAGCCATGCCAAGGAACTGTTAGTTTAAAAAAAAGAGGCTTATCATCCATTTCCTCACCTATGTATTCCTGCCATATGCTTTTTAACACTGTAGTAGTTTCACTGTAAAATTTAAAAGCATCATTTGTTAAAAGAAGATTGTGATGTAAAGCCATCTTCATGGCATGGGTCTGGGCTATTTGAAGGACTGTCTCATCCCACTGGGATTGGCCTGCCCCACCTATGCCATCAAAGGAGGCAAGTTGTGGGCTCCATTGGCCAAGGTATTCCAGATGGCGGGGTTTAGGAGAAGGGCCTTCTCTGTTGTTGCACCTGTGCTTTGGAATATCTTACCCTCCAGAGTGATGTCGGCTCCAACCCTCCTGATCTTCCGTAAGAGCTTGAAGACCTGCTCTGCCAGTTGGCTTGGGGTTCCAACACAGGGGTGTCACATTGGTTGATAGATTAACAACAGATCCCACTCCTTCCCTTTCTCTTCATACTCTCTCCCTCCCCATCGTTTTGGCCAGGTGGATTTTTATAGTATTGCATTCATTAGATTCGTACTTCCTTCAATGATGCACTAAAAATACACTTGTAAAATTCACCAGAATCTTATGCTGAACTTTTACAGTGCAGGACATTAACAAATTAAATGCATTCTTGAGGAAACCTTACTTTAAACCTCCTTTTTGGAGGGAAAGATTTGTGCGTGTACGAAATATACACTGACCCATATCTTAGAATGACATTGCTTATAGATTTCTATTTTACGATTTAGATTGTTATTTCATTATGACATCGAATTCTTGAATATCAGTTAGGTTTTATGTGAAACATCACAGTGTGCTCTGCTAAAAACAGTTTGGGGTATAGAAATTCTTTCTATAGATTCTCTTCAAAACAAGTAATGTAGAACAGGTAACTCAATAAAATTTATTAGGCCATAAATTATTTTTAAAAGGTGAAAAACTGTAAAAAAAATAGTAATTGCGGTGTCCATGACCAAAAATGTATTTTAAATGAATCCAAATTTCTAGGCCAACTGTATGAAATTGCTACAAGCTTTAGACTTTGAAGAACTTTTGGTCAGGGAAGTTGATAACGGAGGAACAAAAAGAATCATCGGTGGTTGAAATCCATATACAGGTAGTCCTTGATTTACAACCATAATTGACCCCAAAATTTATGCTGCTAAGTGAGACAGTTGTTAAGTGAATTTTGCCCCATTTTACAACCTTTCTTGCCACAGTTGTCACGTGAATCACTACAGTTGTTTAGTCATACAGTTGTTAACTGACTCTGGTTTCCCTATTGACTTTGCTTGTCAGAAGATCTCAAAAGGTAATCACATGACTCTGGCACACTGCAGCCATTATAAACGAGTCAGTTGCCAAGCATCTGAATTTTGATCACGTGACTGTGGGGATGGGGGGAAAACCGGTTGTAAGTCATTCTTTTCAGTGCTGTTGTAACTTTGAACGGTCACTAAATGAACTGTTGTAAGTCAAGGACTACCTGTACTTGTTTTGCTTTCCACGTGGCTCTAGAAATCTGTTTATGTGAATACTATTCTCTATGTAGTTGTATTTGTTGTAACATTTCATCACAGGGACATACTACTGTACTGTGTAGAAGAACAGTTCACCTGCTGCAGACTGTTTGTGAAGGGGGAATGTCACTTTATCAGCAGCTTAATTTTAGAGATGACACAATTATGTATTTAAAAAAATCTAACCCGATATTCTACAGCAGGGGTTCCCAACCAGGGGTGTGCGCATCCCCTGGGGATGCGAGACAATATTCCAGGGGGTGCAAAAACTTGGGTTTTCAAAATTATAGTGTATATCCATAATTCGCTGCCGTTATTTCAAACTTTTGTAAAGGGTGTGAGAATGTATCAGAAGCATTCTAGGGGTGCAGGGTATAGAAAAGTTTGGGAGCCACTGTTCTACAGCATTCAAAGAAATGTGAATAAAGCCATCTGCTTTTTTCCATTTAGAGGGAGCTTGGAATTCCTATTTGTTCCAAATTTAAAGCCTGGATGATTAAAGGGGAAGCCCCCAAAGGAATCTTGGGATACTAACAGACTGTTGTAAGTTCTCGCTGCAAATCCTATTTTCTTTAAAAGAAACAGCACACACCAAAATTGCTCTTGAGACCACCCACCTTTCAAACTGGTATGTCTTGTTTATCAAAGCGTGACCAGGACGGCTGCATTTTACTAAGATGGTTTCCTAGCCAAAAGGAAAAGAAGGGTGGAAACAATTAGAATGTGTATCATTAAGATCTAAATGGGAAAAAAAAAGTATGTTTAAAGGTTTGCCACAAAGTCAGAATGTTAAGAACTTCCAAATGGTGGAAGCCACATTGCCATTTCCTGTCTTCGAAACATAGATTGGTAGGGTTGCAGCAAGGAGAGATGGGGAGGTGGGTACTGGGTGCTGCAGTTGGAGCTGCCACACGCAGTTGTGTGAGGTTGACCTTCACCCTTCTCTGTCTTTCTACCACAATTATACATTTAACTTAGAGGGATGGAAGACTGTATGGTACATCTGTGCTCCATAGAAGGTTAGGACTCAGGCCTGGGAAGATAAGCTCCATGCTGGCTCCAGCCTGCCTCCTTATTCAGCTCTCAGCTCTTGGAGACCAGGAAAGTCTCTTATCTTTGAGGGAGTCCGCAGCAGAGAAGTGCATTTGGTTAGGTCTCCAAAACTATCATGTTGAAGGCTTTTTCAACATTTTTTTTTAAAAAAAATTAACAAACAGGAAACAACCTGAGAAAACGTTGCCAGATTGGTCAATGAGCCAAACCGGAGGATGGAAAAGATTCTCGTTTTGAAGGGCAAAACATAAATAATGAAAATATTACTGTATTTATTAATTCAATTTATATAGCCACCCACCTCAATTTCACGACTCTGCCGCTTACTTGCAGCTTACAAGTAAAAAGTATGCAAAACCAAGAAACAATATTTTTTTAAAAAAAAATCATACCACTAGAACAGGGGTAGGCAACCTTGGCTCTTTTATGACTCGTGGACTTCAACTCCCAGAATTCCTGAGCCAGCATGGCTGGCTCAGGAATTCTGGGAGTTGAAGTCCACGAGTCATAAAAGAGCCAAGGTTGCCTACCCCTGCACTAGAATCAGCAGCTGAGGTACAAAATCCATCAATAGCAATTAACAGAGCCACTGCATGGGCTCTACCACACATATGGATCCCAAACCCAGTGACAGAATTAGGTCTTTTAAGACCTTGGAAAAAGACAGGATGGTTGGATAGATATCTGCTTCAAAGCATTTTTCTCAAACTCTGTGGAAGACTTTTAGAGAATATTTGATGTGGGGCATGAAGTGGATAGAAGCTTCTACTGTCTAGAAAAAAAGATACTTGGATTCTATCAATCTAATTTTCTTAAGCTTTTTTCCTCCCAGGACCCCTTCTCATTTTCTGAGGACCCCAAAAGAGCTGTTATTGCATTATATGGGTTGTATTGATTGATATGTACTGTATTAAAAATGAAAATTGACACATTTGCCACTGTTAGCTCACAGTTGTTTGATGGGATTGTTTAATATTGTATTATTTTTCAACAAAGGCTGGCAAATAATTTTGATTTCAAGAATTCCTGAGAGGGTTTTGGGAAGCCCTGGGTGTTTCAGGACTACCCTTTAAGAAACATTGATCCAAGGAGTAGGCATCAATTTTTCTGTATAAAGATTCACTAGGAAGGTTGAAACACTCTTACTGTGAACTAAACCACTGAACACAGAGGGATTTACAGAGTCAATTTATACAGCCACATTGGAAAATGACTCAAAGTGATGCACAATGGATGAAAAACTTCATTAAAACAAAAACGAAAGAACCAAATACAGCAACAGCGGAAAAAGAAAATTCCAGCCCCCAAATTGCCTTGCTACAGGGGCTGTTCCAAAAGTCATTTTTTAACACTTTCCTGGATGACAGCAAGATCAGGGCCGAAGAGATCTGGGAGGGAGGACAAAACGATGTTCCAGAAGAAGGAGCACACGATAAAGGTAGTCCTCAACTTACCATCATTCGTTTAGTGACCATTCAAAGTGACAGAACTGAAAAAAGTGGCCTATGACCGTTGTTCACATTTATGACTGTTGCAGCATTCCCATGGTCACATGATCAAAATTTGAATGCTTGGCAACTGGCATGTATTTATAGCAATAGCACTTAGACTTATATACCGCTTCATAGTGCTTTACAGCTGTTTCTAAGCAGTTTACAGAGTCAGCCTATTGCCCCCAACAATCTGGGTCCTCATTTTAACGACCTCAGAAGGATGGAAGGCTGTGTCAACCATGAGCCAGTGAGACTCAAACTGCGGGCAGCCGGCAGAATTAGCCTGCAATACTGCGCTCTAACCACTGTGCCACCACAGCTCTTTATGACAGTTGCACTGTCTTGGGGTCATGTGATTACCATTTACAACCTTTCCAGCTGCCTTCTGACAAGCAAAGTCAATGGAGGAAGTTTCAGTTTTTAAGAAGAGATTGGACAGCCATTTGTCCGAAATGGTATAGGGTTTCTTGCCTGAGCAGGGGGTTGGACTAGATGACCTCCAAGATCCCTTCCAACTTTATCATTATTATTATTATTATTATTAAGACAAGAACTGTAGCATATTTAGAAATAGATCTTAAAACTGCATCTAACTTCCTATTTTGCTCTGTTGTGCCAGCTTGAAGGGGAGGTTAACCTCAAAACCAAGCAATTTTACCTTATTCTCCGGCACCCTACTGGGGAAATGGACGGGGCACAGTTGATTCTTAGATTAAAAAAATAATTGTTTTCCTCCAGGGGGGAAAAAAAAGGTGTAAACCTAGATCTGTAGTTTACTTCTAGGAGAGTAGTTGGTCGCATCGAATAAAAACTGAAGTGCTGCTAGGGAACCTTGTCCTGCAGCTTCCAACTTTATTATTATTATTATTATTATTATTATTATTATTATTATTATTATTATTATTATTACTACTACTACTACTACTACTACTACTACTACTACTACTACTGCAATATTTGCTTAACAACTGTGGCAAAAAGAGTAGTAAAATTGGGCACAACTCACTTAACTGTCTTGTTTAGCAACAGAATCTTTGGGCTCATTTGTGGTCATAAGTTGAGGACTATATGTATTCTATCATCAGAAAGCATACTCATTATAGTTCCATATTCTGGGTCAAGTAGGTATATTGCCAACAGTTCCTCTTTGAACTGGGCTCAAGTTCTGTTACAGTGAATTAGATGGTAACACTACATGCTTTAAAACCTGGGAAAGACTGTTGATTAAATTACTTATTTTAGCCCTCGCTAACAAAGCAGGAAGCCGCATTGCAAAGCAAACAAAAACAAGAGAAAGGAATGGAATGGAAAGGAAAGCCAAGCCTCTGCTCTTTTAAATTGATTAAATCAATATTTCATTTTGAATTAGTAAGGTAAGACATCGCCACAGCAATAGTGCTCTCTCATTCCTTTGGCGCAGTAGCCAAAATCATCCATAGGAAAATAAGATTTCTAAGGCTTTACAAGGATGAATGAGCTCCAATGAAGCCATGTGCTTTACTTTTCAATAAAAACCTAAACCATATTTTAAACCTCTGGAACTGAAGTCTTGGTTATCAAGCCAAAATACACAAGACCCTAGGAGAGAGGAAATCGCTTGGTCTTCTAGCAAATAAACAAAGTGGAAATGACTTTTAATTTTATTTACCACAGACTTTCAAACGTCTTTGGGCCTCCCCAGATCCAAAGTAATTTTGGCCAACTGTATTATTTCAAATCAGTCTCTGCTTGCAATTTTGGAGCGACTGAAAGCAGAAGAGCTGGCCAATTTACCATTGAGATAAACCCTGCTTGTTTGCAACAGCAAATTAATCCCCATTGAAACTGTGCAGTTTTGTGATATTTGAGCAGAGACAATATCAGTTGGCAGAGGAGGGTTTTCAGGAAGCACTTATTTTTTTTGAAGCTGAAACCCATCAATGCTTTTTGGGGATTAGTGGTTTTTTTAATCAAGAGTCAAATGATTTATACTCTGCTAATTCAGACATAAAACAATATCAAAATACCAGATTTGGCTTAGCATTGCTAGTTTCTGACCCTTCTTGGAGAATCTCACGATTTTAAGGAAATGTTGGCCAGACATATTGGTCTAAATGCATTTGATAAAGGGTTCCTTTTTTTGAGGAGTTGAGCTCTCTGGGCAGCCTAGACCAAATCACAGAAATTTCTATTTATGCAGAATGATCAAAAATAGGGAGAAAGGCCCACAGACAATTTTCATCTAATCTTCGGCCAAACCAGATAGCGAATGCAAGTATTCCTGGAGCCAAATTTCGGTGGCTAATAATGATATAATATAGATAGATAGATAGATAGATAGATAGATGGATGGATGGATGGATGGATGGATGGATGGATGGATGGATGGATGGATAGGTAGGTCGGTGGGTGGGTGGGTGGGTGGGTGGACGGACGGACGGACGGACGGACAGATAGATAACCTTTATTGTCATTTACATTACATTATCTCACATTAAAAATGAAATTCTGTTGCCCGGTCTCAAAAGGAAATATATATACCCATAACCATACATAACACAGATATACACATGCTATATACATACATATATACATATACATACACACACATATACATACACACACATGAAATAATATCAGCCCATTGGAGGAACCTCAAGGGTGCAGAATTGTAAAAAAAAATCTTATTAACAGCAACAAACTTGAATTAACAATTGACTTTCTGAGCCTATGGATGGCTGAACATGCTCCATAAATGGAATTCTGAATGAAATTCAGTTAGAAATAGAGAAGACAGAAACGAGGAGGAGGAGGAGGAGGAGGAGGAGGAGAAGGAGAAGAAGAGGAAGAGGAAGAAGAAGAAGAAGAAGAAGAAGAAGAAGAAGAAGAAGAAGAAGAAGAAGAAGAAGAAGAAGAAGAAGAAGAAGAAGAAGAAGAAGAAGAAGAAGAAGAAGAAGAAGAAGAAGAAGAAGAAGAAGAAGAAGAAGAAGAAGAAGAAGAAGAAGAAGAAGAAGAAGAAGAAGAAGAAGAAGAA